>NW_026606785.1:0-60000 GCF_029890125.1 Rhinichthys klamathensis goyatoka | reverse complement strand
CAGTGAATACATAAATAGGTCTCAGGATCTGGTCATGGAAATGAAGCTATTTTTAGACTCAAATAGCTGCTTCACATTTCCATGAAAATCGTCCTCCATCTTTTTTTTTTTCTCATTTCAATTCATGCATAATGCACTCTAGGCCGCAAACACACATTTATATTGTTGTAATAGTCGTGAAACCACATTATGATTTAATGTGGTATAATATAATAAAGGGAGAATCATGAAACCTGACTCTTATGTCAAGGCTGTTCTGATTTAAAAGATATTTTTGTACATATGGTCCGGCTCAAGACTGCCCATCAACAGGCTGATGAATCCGAGGTCAAGTCCCATTCCTTGACCTTAGGCCAGTTATAAGCCGTTTGCTCCTCCTTGTTTTCACATTAAATACTGTTAAACTAAACCTTCATGAGCATGACCAGAGAATTTGATGTCGGAACAAAATTAAATTTGTTGCAGTTTAACCTCAATTCATTGGGTCATGGAAAAGGATCATGAATATATAAAGAAACATAATTCCATATGGATATATTCCTTGCATAACCAACAACCTGTTTTACCCGTGATGAAATTTCACTTTGCCCATATTAATAGTTTTAGCACATACATTTATTTTATCGATATATTTATTTAATCGTTTTTTATTTTAAAAGAATTTAAGGTACCAGATTATAGGAAAAATATTATATTTATAATATGCACTACCGTAATGTAAGATTTTTTGCACCAAGGCTGCATTTATTTGAATTAAAAATACAGTAAAAACACTAATATCACGAAATATTATTACAATTGATTATTACCATTTCTTATTTTCAGTGTTGAAAATGGTTGTGCTAGTTTATACAATAATAATCATCTATAAATATTAAATGCATGTCACACCTAACAGACGCCACAGCATGTCATATGCACAGTATAGCATAGCTTCTCATACATAGATTGCCTTTTTATATTCATGTAGGTCAGTTGCAAGAACATTGTGACAACAAGGGTTTCATTCCCAGGCAACATCTATATTGGTAAAATCTATGATTTAAATGGACTTTTGATAAAAGCATCTGCTCAATGCATACCACTGATTCTTGAGAGTCGGGACAAAACACGTTTTAAAAAACTTTTTTTTTTTAAATACACACTATATCAATTAGAGTTGTATGTTTCTGCAGAGAAAGGTCTTAGCTATTTAACCATGTTAAGGAACAGGTTCTAAATAAAAACACATTTTTAACAAATAAACACGTTTCCCTTCAGAACTGAATTTGTGTCAACTCCGTCAGACACATTAAAAAGTATACAATTTTAATTCTTCCAATCCAACAAGAATCTAAAGTTCTGAAGTATATTGTAATAGTGTTCAGTTACTCTGATATGTAAAAAAATACAATATATAAACTTAAGTTGTGATTTCACACTATTCTGAAAACTCAGATTTCTAAATATTTGTATTTTCAAACTTTGATTTTAATTTCAATATTGTAAAAACAAATTCCTTAAATAAATAAAACATAAGAAGATGTAGATCAGATGGTCCTTTATTACAAAAACAACATAAACTGAAGGAAGAACATTTCTTTCCCCAAAAAATTAACAAAAACAAAAACATACATCCAACGCTGTTGATGAAGATATGACGGTGTTGACAAAAAATATGTGTGCATTGTGATGTGCTCAGATGTGCTCTTTAAACTACTACTAAAACTACTCCTTGTTATTAGAGTATTGAACTTACTGTAAAGCAAACTATAATAAACATATTGCACATACACCGTTTCCAACTATTATAAATTACACCGTTTCCAACTATAAAAAAAATACCAATAAGGGAAACCAGGGGCCCTCCTCCCCCTCTGTTTTCATCTACCTCCCCTATACCACTTCCTGCTCTCCTTTTTCTCATCCACCTCTTCTCCTCTTCCTTTCCTCCTTTGTAAGTAGCCATTTACTTTAAAGTGGCGTGTGTGTGTGTGTGTGTGTGTGTGTGTGTGTGTGTGTGTGTGTGTGTGTGTGTGTGTGTGTGTGTGTGTGTGTGTGTGTGTGTGTGTGTGTGTGTGTGTGTGTGTGTGTGCGTATGTGTGTGTTGGATGTGTGATTGCCCTGCACTGCCTACTTTATACTGGGTGTGATCTTAAATTGACATTCCTTGACAACAATACTGCAACACATAATCTGTAGCTTAGAATCAGGTTCAATTAGCTTACTTAAGATTTCATTTTTGTCTTTGTCTTGTTATGCCTTGAGCAGCAGGCGTCGGATATGTGTATGGTTAAATAATGTAATGCATGCTATGTATGTGCATTTATGTGTAAATAAAACCCTGAAATAACAGTTTAACCCTTCACTATATTCACAAATAATATTATGTTCGCATAAGTGTGGTCTACCAAATGGTTGAGTAGTACCTTAAAGGGTTAAGAGGTTATTGGTGGATTTGTCAACTCCGTCAGCTTACAGGTCAACTCCGTCAGACATAGAACCTGACGGAGTTGACGTCTGACGGAGTTGACGTAAGGGCATGTATTTTCCCGCCAAAACATGTATTGTACACTGCAGCTAGGTAGTTTTTCCTCAGTTACTAGCTGTCCCAATAACCTCACTAAAATGCTTAAATTCAATCCACTATGGTTTAAAAAAAGTATCTTAACAGAAAGATGGTATTGACATGGTCCAGCTGTGACCATTGGAATATTGACATTGTTTGTCTAAAATATTAAAAAATGTAAAACGTTCCAGAGCATGTGTGGTAGTGCTGCATTCACCACAGACAGGGAGATGAAAAGGGGTCCTCAAGGATATACCTGACTATGCTATTTCCTGATTTAAAGAGCTTTATGAAAAAATCTGACGGGGTTGACAGAAACTGAGGACACAACTTTAATAGGCGGATATTTATGGAAAATATTGTTTGATGTTCACTTCATGCATTGTTTTTTATATTTATACCCCTTATTTTTTATTTGATATGTTTTCACAATTGTAGAGCTTTTTTAAAGTTTTTTGGGATGGTTAATATTGTAACCTCTTGCTGAGGACAAGTGCAATAACATGGACCATCTAACCACAGACCATACATTTAAACAACTTTTCCCCAAAAAGATAAAAAAGTTTATTCTAAAAATCAGATAGGTATATACAATTCCTTTAGATTTAACTTTGTAAGCATGTCATACATGATGAATTTCTTAATTTTTGCTATAAATTAGACTTTTCTATGTGGGACATGTTTTGTCCCGACTCTCAAGAATCAGTGATACATGTACATGTAGTAGATGAAATACTAAGGAAAATCACTACTTAAACTAAACTTATTAACTATATAATTATTTTCTAATAGTTATACATTAACCACACTTATATTAACAAAATGTAGCTACTATTTTCACTATAATCAGTGCTATTTTCGATATTATGTTCCCTCCTATCTCTTAAAAATGTTAGTAAAATCTGTGTAAATGTGTATAATGAAATGGACAGGTTAGTATCTGTGTGTGTGAACGACGGCCCTGCTGCTCCAGAGGAAAGCTTCAGTTGAGAGGCACACTTTGACACCTCTCTTTAAGCCTCTAGTCCAAACAAGCCGCTCGACAAGGTGAGGCAGGAGTCCTGCTTTTGTTTCTCCCAGCGGGAATCTGAACATCATTCATCACTCACGTCAAGACTTCCAGCACAAAAACACTGTGTGATTAGCATGTCGAGATCATTGTCTCTGATAACGTGGTGTGGTCAGACAGGCAGAAGGTGCTCCGGCTAATCAATTAATCAAAACTGTATCTAAACAGATGACAATCATAGTATGTGTAGTCATGGAAATAATTAGCAATATTGAATTATTATACAGGTTAACATGTGGCCGACTGCAAGTGACAACAATATATTGAACTGCCATTAACATTTTACATTTGAAAACAGTAAAGTGGGGATTTCTCCATTTCCTTACACAACGGTGTAACTAGACTACTGCAATCCTGTTCATATACAGATAATTGTTTTAGAAGACTTTTATGCTCACCAAGATAAAAAATACAGTTATACTGTAAAATATTTTGTACAATTTAAAAATAACTGTTTTCTATTTTTCCATTTTAAAATGCTTTTTTTATGTGGCACCAATAAATTGTCAGTTTTTGAATGTTGCTGCTCTAGAAACATTTCTTATCATTATCAATGTTGAAACAGACGGATGGATGGATGGATGGATGGATGGATGGATGGATGGATGGATGGACGGACAGACAGACAGATAGATGGATGGATGGATAGATGGATGGATGGACGGACGGACGGACGGACGGAGATGGATGGACGGACGGACGGAGGGACGGACAGATAGATGGACAGATAGTCAGACAGACAGACAAACAGACAGACAGACAGACAGACAGACAGAAAGATAGATAGATAGATAGATAGATAGATAGATAGATAGATAGATAGATAGATAGATAGATAGATAGACAGACAGATAGGCAGACAGACAGACAGACAGACAGACAGACAGACAGACAGACAGACAGATAGATAGATAGATAGACAGACAGACAGACAGACAGACAGACAGACAGACAGACAGACAGACAGACAGACAGACAGATAGATAGATAGATAGATAGATAGATAGATAGATAGATAGATAGATAGATAGATAGATAGATAGATAGATAGATGAGACACACACTCCATTATTGTTTATGTCCATCAGTAATAACTGTAAAGTCATTATAAGTGAGTGTGGACTGGCGGGCTGAAAGAGAAACACTAGTAGAGGTGTCTGTGCTCTGCTGGAGAGTAAACACAGACTCCTGCTGTTAAACAGTAGCTCCGCAAGAGTCTCTTCACACCCCGGTGAGCGAACAGCAACATAAAACCCTCCCCGGGGAGGTGTGAGGTCTCTCGCTGGCCTCAGCAGGGGACATCTCCTCGGGTCGCTCCCCGTGTGCTCGGCCCTAAAGCTGGAGGAAGTGTAACTTTAATGAGCTGCTAATACTGGCCCTGAGGCGCTGGACGCTACAAGTGCACGACCCGCTGCTCACACACACTAAACACACAACCATTAGCTGGATTCATGAGAAACTTCAAAATGCTCAAATCTTTGACTTTTGAAATCTAAAATTTTTACTTTGATCTTTCTGAAGAATACATCTTAATGAAAAGTCTTTGCGAGAGGATCATTGTTATTATTGTTAACTGTCAACTAAGACTATTAAAGACATTTTTGATCATTAAAATAAAGCTGAAATATTAGCTAAAAAAATGAAGTAAGGAAAAGTTGCCTTGAAAGAAATGTTGCTTTCGCAGCTAACTTTAATAAGTTCAAATCGAAGCACTAAATGCACTGCAAATAAACTGGAAAATAGAAATAAATACATTTGAAATAAAAAAAAATAACTACAACTAAAACTTAAAATAAAATTAAACCTAAACTATCATTAATCATCATTAAAAAACAACAGCTACAAAACACAGGACAAAATTACTGAAAACTGATAATAAAAAAGTGAATTCAAAATATTAATAAAAAATATAATCGTATAAATCATTCTGGACTAAATGAGAGGATGAAACATATGGAGTTTTCGTCAGCTACATTATTTAAGTCACAATTTATACATAAAATAACTTGCAGCTTCATCATTACACCATTCTACACTCAAAAATACATGATTTGTGCATTTTAATTAAATTTCAAGTCATTTGAATTACAAATTTTAACCATAAATTAATAAATGAATGTGATGAATATTTGTCAGTCATGCACAAATTATATAATAATGAGATTTATGGAATGGTACTAATAAATCGAACGTTTTAAATACACAATATCCAGGTTTATATATTAATCATCCAATCTATTGATTCAAACAATGTCAATACTTTTAAAAGGGGGAAAAATGAGGGTATGTCAACACTAAAACGATGTTCTAAAAACAGAGAAAAATGTTCTTTGCATTTTTCGTGTAGAGGCGACAACGTTGTCAAAACAATCCTCGTTCACACGGATCCGTGAAAACGACTGAAAGCGCTGTATTATTCATGCCAGGCCAGTAGGTGGCGACGTCACTTTGTAAAGAAACAGTATAGACTGGCGTGATGTCAGCGTTTTGTGTCAGTTCGATTTTGAAAATATGATTACATAAAATAAGATGCAAATACATAATAAACTTCCAATGATCTATTGTTTGAGTGTATGATGAGCATGTTTTCATTTCTGGATCAAAAAAATTCATATGTAGATGTTTTTTTGTGTGGGTTTAAAGTAAAAAAAATGTCAAGTTAATGTAAGATCGTCAAATGTCAAATCCTCATTCAATTCTTTAAAATGAAACCTCATTAAAATGTGTCTGCCAAAAAGTAATAAATTATAGTATTTGACCTTTTTTGACATGGCAAATTAGAATGTAAAATGTAATGTGGTGCAACTCACCAAAACATGATATTTATTAATTTAAACATATTCTAATATTTAATATTTTGTCTGCCAAAAAGTCATAAATTATAGTATTTGACCTTTTATCTGACACAGCAAATTAGGCTGTAAAATGTCATGTGGTGCGACTCACCAAAAATATAATCATTTTAGTTCATATTTTGTCTGCCAAAAAGTCATAAATTATAGTATTTGACATTTTTGATATGGCATATTAGATTGTTAGATTGTAAAATGTCATGTGGTGTGACTCACCAAAAACATATTAATTCATTTTAAAATATCTTAATATTTTATATTTTGTTTGCCAAAAAGTCATAAATTATAGTATTTTACCTTTTTTTGACAAGGTTAGGTTATAAAATGTCATGTGGTGCCACTCACTAAACACAATGATATTTATGAATTTAAAAATGTTTTAATATTTAGTCTGCCAAAATGTACTGACAATAAATAGTAGTATTTGACCTTTTTTGACATGACAATTTAGGCTTTAAAATGTCATCTGGTGCGACTTACCAAAAACATAAAGATATTTATAAATACAACTTTTTTTACCTTAAAAAAATGTATTCAAAAACCTTTGTGAAAGTAATAAAGATGTGTACATATATTTATGGCGTAAGGAAAATACGTTATTACTTATTACTTAAGTTACATGTGGATTGATGTAATCTCCGTGAAAATCTCCGCAACTAACAAAGCACCATTTCCTCTCCACAATTCCTTTTTTTTTTTTTTTTTGTCGTACACCATTGTTGTGTTATTATCAGCAGAGTACAAACCAGTAATAAAGTTAAGATGCTTAGCCAATCCCATATTAGCTTTGGCCGTTTTTTTCTATGGATCCTAATTAGTACAAATTGTTGCAGTGCTAAGTCACCGCAGAAGCCGCCAAAGACTTCCTAATCTCCCTCGGAGTGAGAACCTGTCAAGCCATTAGCTGAATTGCCCCCAAAGCTACGAGTTTAAAACAAAAGCAGGTTTTGCTGCGGGGTGGAGAGAAGCAGTTGTACGTAGATCTGCATGACAGTTCGGCCCACATTAGCACAGCAAAAAGGTCCGTTACTGCCATTGTTGGGTCATGCTGTGAGGAAAGCCTTTGTGCCGGTCCATCTGAATAGCATTGTGGAGCGGTTGGCACCTCGGCTCAATATTCCCCGGCATTGCTGCATCACAAAGAGAGGTGTGTGTTCTACCTTTGGGGGCTGAAGAATTTAGCACATTTAAAGACCTTGTTTCCGAACAATGGCACTCCTCACGACATCAACACGAACGAGACTCCTTGAAAGTCAGACTGTGCTTTGGACACAAAGGCCTTAATATCTAGGGAATAACTAACAAGGGTTTTACAAAAGAACTAAGGTCTTGATTGGTGTTAGATGATCACAATATGGACAACAGTATTTTGGAATCTTTCAGACGTTTATATAAAGAATGTGACACCTTTTACTGTAGTACACTGTAAAATATTATATAATCAATAAGTTATGATAACATGTTTTTACATTGCTTTATCTCTTCAAAATAAGTTAAGCAAACTTTTTTTTATATAAGTTATAAAAGATTCACTTTTTTAAAAGTCCAAGTTGATTGTACTTAAAAATTTAAGGCAGCAATTTTTTTTTTTTTTTAAGGTGTAATGAGAGTTATTTAGTTTCACACATTGCTTGAGTAAACATAGTGTGGGTCAAAGTGATATGATTCTCAGTTTCTGACTAAAATTTTTAAAAAAATTAGTGGGACATAAAGTAAAAAATGTCAGGGCGGTACAACCATCCTAATTTTATAATGAAGAAAATAACTAAATGCTAACACTTTGTCCTTGTTACAGATGTTACAAGTTACTATAGTAATAGCTAATTATAAATTATGCAAAATTACATGCAACTAACCTAACCCTATAGTTCGTACATGTAGTTAATGAATATTACTCAGTATTTAAATGTAAAATTACACTGTAACACGGACACCTTAAAATAAATTGCAACCAAGTAAAGTAAACATAATTTGTCCACGAAAACAAAGTCATGTGGTGAAAACAACAGGCAGAAACAGAAATTATGTCATAATTGCAGACCCTCATGACTGTGTGTCAAATCTCTTAAAATATTACATAATTTGATCTTTTTAAGACAAGATTAGGTCAGGTTGTAAAGTGTCATATGGTGCGACTCCTAAACACTTGAAATTCGTTATATATATATATAAAAAAAATAAAAATAAAACATTTTGAAAAAGCTGTTGAAGATATTTCAAAAATATACTTGATGGTCATACCACATGACATTTTTAAAAACATTAAATTTACATTTTTCTTTAAAATAGTATACAAGTTTTTTTTTTTTTCATAAACATAAACCAACATGAATACAGAGTACATTTCTAAGAGCTTGGCACATGTGTAACTGTAGGTTACTGCTTATTAATATACTATTAACTGATGTGATGTGCAGTCACAAGTGTGCATATGTTGGATATATTTATGGCTATATATTACTGTTTTAAGGGTCATACGTTTTAAAAGTTTTGTTCTGATGACAGACTTTTCATTCATTTGAATAATGTTATCTTTTGGTTCACGTCCATCAGGTTTCACATTAAAAAAACAAAATAAGAAAACAAAATGACGTGCACTTTAATTTTAATTTTAATAACTAACTACTAACTATGACTTTTGCCTCAATAAACTGCTAATTACTGCATTTTAATAGTTAGTAAAGTAGTTGTGTAGTTTAGGTATCGGGTCGGGTGGATTAAGGTATGTCGAATATTGTTATGCAGAATAAGATATTAATATGTGCTTTATAAGTACTAATAAACAGCCAATATCCCAGTAATATGCATGCTAAGAGTTGGACACTAAAATAACATGATTGAATTTCCAGTAAAAATAGCTATATTTGTAATACTGTTACGTACTGCTCTGAGACACAAAGGTTGAAGATCCAAATGCAGTTTATTAGAGTAATCCAGAATCGTAATCAAACACAGGCAAAGGGTCAAGCACAGGAAAGCAGTCCAATCAAACAAACAGATCCAGAGGGTTTAGACAGGAACGGGAAAACCAGGACACAGGCAGATATCAAAAACCAGGAACATGGAAAACAGAAGAAAACGCTCAGAGATGCAGTGTAAACAACTAACAAGACTTGGCAGAGAATGAGTGAGTGTACATGGTCTAAATAGGCTGAGACTGACAAGGTAATAAGACACAGGTGGATGCAATGAGGGATGATGAGTCCGGGCAGTGAGTTTTGGGAAATGTAGTTTATGAGGGAATGACAGTAGTCTGATGTGGAGTGCCCTCTGGTGGCTCTCAAGGGGACTCCAGCTGGTGACCGTTACAGATACACACCCTTGTGAAAAAGAAGTACACTTTAAGCATACTTCTAAAAAGAGTACTTATAGAAATAATAAAAGAAAATGCTTAAGTGCAAACTGAATGTAATGTTTTTGGACACTTAATTGCTTGTCAGTTGCAATTAAAATGAAAATGTATTATAATTATAATTTATGTTAAATATAATTAGTAGAAATTTTGAGTGTTTTTGACCTACTTAAGTAGGACTTATATGTAATTTCATTATTACTTTGATTGTACGGAATTATTGTTAAAGTTACTGCTGAATGTACCAATGAGCATTTATGGTAAACTAAACTAAAATATACTTTAATGTCATTTTATATAAATTTATTTAATTAATGTATTTAATTTTATATATTTCTTTTGAAACTTGTATGTCATGTCAACCTATGTTTGGGTCAAATATGGACAAAAAGGTTGGGTTATGTTTGGGTTTGTCCATATTCAACCCAAACATGTAATTTAAAGTAAGCATTTTTAGATTATTATTATTATTTGAAGCACACTACAAGTGCAAATTCTATACAATATTCTATACAATATTTTTTACAATTACTCATTCACCATGATATAAGGTTTTGGTCATACCGCCCACCGCTACTTCAAAGGATGACCTGCCATGTAGGAAATACTCCAGCTAACACGCTTCCAACAAAAAAAAACAACAACAAAAAAAAAAGTATCAAAGAGTTCTCCAATAAAGCAAAGAATCATATTTTGACTAGTTCCCAACTAAACGCGCTTCCGTGGCAGAGTTCAGACGCCCCTAGTGACAGGTCATGGATGTACAATGAGACTGATTACGGCTGACAGATCTGATCAAAGACAAACGCTCAATCGTAGCACGATCAAGTGAAAACAGGCCAGGAATCTGAAGATGAACCCCATCTGGGAACAGTAGAGTCCATCCGCACGGCCCCTATGACATCCCCGCTGGAACAAGATCAAGCTCCAATCCCAATATTGCCACACAGAGCGAATGAGCCATTGCTAAACATGAGGGCGCTGAAGGCCTTTCAAGAATGTGGCGTTTCACTGCCTATGCTGGATAAAACCAACTTATTAAGAATGATTTGTTAATGTTTTCACAGTCCATTAAGTTGTTTACACGGCAACGATGCACTAAAAATGGAAAATAACCCAAAAACTTGCACTTTGAATCTCGATTCAAAAGTTTGCGTTTTCAGGCCCCCAAAATGCCGTTGGCACGAGCTCTACGGCACTCTAGTAAAGTCAAGTCATGTTTATTTATATTTCACTTTAAACAATAAATACAGTAGCTTAAAATCAAGCTGCTTTACCGTATTAAACATGAGAAACTGTTATGGTGTGTTCACACCGAACGTGAATAGAGCGTCAAATACGCGTCTATCGCGTCTAGTTAGACGCTTGAACATTCGCTCGAGTTCAAATTTTTCAACTTGTGCGGAAGACATTCGCGTCAAACGCGTCGCCCAATTCGTGTCATTCGCAACGCCCGGCGCGAATGATGCGTCTATTCGCGTCTTTGCATTGACTTTGTATGTAATCTACTCGCGCAAATAATTAAATTCGCGTTCGGTGTGAACACACCTTTAGTGTCTCGTTTCATCAGAAGTACAACTTCATTTCTACTATAAAGCAGCTCTCCAGTGTTTCATGTTTTCACTCACGGATGTCTGACCTCGACGGACTGAACAGGAGAAATGAACCGTAAAAGAAGGCGGAGCCTCAGAGCCACACCCACCTATTACATCATCGCCACTGACCAATGGTTGTTCGGAGTATACCAGCCGTTTCGATATCCTGAAATGAATTCCAAACGAACTTCGTTTTAGCCTGATTTTGTTTGAAATTACATTACATCACTTCATTCTTTGATTTCGCTTGAAGTATAATCGGGCCTTAAAGTCCCCATGAAATCAAAATGATTTGGCTTTTAGTATGAATATGTTAGTCTTACTGTTCTCTATACTATATATATTCAAACCTTACAGTCTCTCACGTCCACCATTATGGATCAATGATTTTGATGACATCGCTCTGCACTTCAGTTTCTCATCAGATTTTCTGTCCAATCAAATGCTCTCTAGAATTTGAAGCTCCGCCCCCTACATTATAAATAGATGCTGAAGCTGCTGATAAAATCGGTCACTTGTTCAAACATTGACTGTGTTCTACATGGTTAATGGCACAAGGTGCACTATATAGGGGATAGGGAACGATTCAGAGGGTGTAAATATGCTTTCCATTGGGGTGAATGAAGTCCTTTATTTCCTTTAAGAATCCTTTATTTTAAAGCGATATGGACGAGATCAGGAGGAGAAACGGTTAGTGATTAGGAGGAAACTGTGGTTTACCGAGCTCAACGGCTCTGGCCGAGCTGTGATATAAACTAAACGCTATTGGCCATTTTAAAAAAAGGGGAGGAGCTGATCAATATGTCCCGCCCTGTCTTCCTGTTTCACTGGAAATGGCGTCAACACATTGAATAATGCTGTGCGTTTCATGGTCTTTAAAGGTTTACACTTGCCTCAGCGGGTGTTGTGCAGTTTCATATCATAGCTGTTGCTATTTGGAGTGTTTTAGCACATTAGATATTGACCAATCGGCTTCAAAGGAGCAGAAATATCCACAAAGGTGCTGCTAAATTTGCAGCTAGCGTGCCAAGTCACCGTTCGCCACTGCCGACTCAAGACAACACCAACCAGAGATGCTGTTGCTTCCATGTCAAATAAGGCTCAATAATCAATTAAAGCATTGATCATCCCTAATGAAAGATCAATTGCATTAGCTTCCCAGTCAAGGGCTTCCGCAAACAGGAGACAAACACAATCTTTGTATATGCTGTCACAATGAAGGTTATCTCTGCGGGCAATGGCAACCCAGGTGACAGCTATTTCCCATGATGCTGCAAAAGCAGTCAAGCTGTCCATCTCTCTGTCAGCTGAGCGCTGGTTCCCATGGTTCCCCCCGCTGCCACTCACAGCGCTGAAAGCCTCTATTATCTGGCCGAGCTGGAGAGGAACTGCTCGGGCTTTGATAAGCTATCACCGGTCCCAGGTGAGAGCCGGCTAACAGCACATCAGGACAAAACAACGCCTGGCAATGAAATAGGCCGTCTTTATCAGCCAACGGTGCTCATAGAGACTCTGGTTTCATCTTGCAGGTGCTCTTAACACATTTATATATGCGGATAATCTGAAGAGATCATTTATTGCGAATCCAAAAAAAAATCTCTTTGGGGTTTTTGCAAATCTCATTCCAGATTATATGTAGACACATGTCCGGTTGACTTTTTGGTGAAATTTATAACAGACCTAGCAATTTTTCCTCAATTTGACATCAAACGTTAAGTTTTCACACACACACACAAATATACAGTATATATATATATATATATATATATATATATATATATATATATATATATGTGTGTGTGTGTGTGTATGTTTGTGTGTAAAAATCTAATAATCTGAGATATATATATATATTTGTGTGTGGGTGGGGGTGTAAAAATCTAATAATCTGAGATATATATATTTGTGTGTGTGTGTGTAAAAATCGAATAATCTGAGATATATATATATATATATTTGTGTGTGTGTGTGTGTGTGTGTGTGTGTGTGTGTGTGTGTGTGTGTGTGTGTGTGTGTGTGTGTGTGTAAAAATCTAATAATCTGAGACCACTTCTGAAAATGCTTATATTTTGCAAAAATGCACATTGATTTTAGAATGTTTGGTTTGTCTCTATATAAGATTTTTATATTTGTCTCTATAATATTTTTTTAATTAATGCTTTTATTCAGCAACAGCAAGAATGCATCAAATTGCTCAAAAGTGACAGTTATGCATCACAGTTCATACAATAATATTAAGCAACACAACTGTTTTACATGGATACAAATCAGCATATGCTGCTGAACCTTTGCCATTACAGGAATAAATTGCTTATTAAATATTAGGCTACTTATATATATTACTTAAATATAACTTAAATCAAGATGCATTTACTAAATAAGTAAATTGAAATTAGATATTGTCTTGTTTTCTGGGGGGGAAAAGGATGCTTACCCCATTGCCAGATAATTTTGCTTGTTTTAAGCTCCTTTTTAAAAAAACAAACAAAAAAAACAAGACAATATCTCAAGTCATCTTACTCAGTAGATTAATTTTGATTTAATATTTTTTAGCTATTCTGACAGGAAACAAGCCAAAAATACTAAATAAGAAAATCATTTTTGCAGTGTACGCCAATACTTTGTGAATAAAAATGAGATCAACCCCGCTATATAATGATTCCTCTAACCCTGTGTAAATCTGACAGGGGTGTGACTGACTGTCATTCACTTACACGTGTGGCTGCCAGAGGAAAAAACATTTCATTTGATTTTAATTAGTTGTATTCACGGCCCTCAATCCCATAAAATAAGTGTAACTACCACCACCTTGTGTACAAACATCTCCCTGCAGAGTGTGTGAGGATCATCCGGGATAGAAACATGACACCTAACAGCGTTACCAGGCCGGCGAGGGGAGTTTACTTCATTCAGCCCACGACATCAGGCTTTTATGTCAAAGCAAGCACTGCTTTTCTGACACAATAATAAATTGAAGGTTGGCTGGGTACACCATTTCATTACCTGAGGTGCCTCGACGCGGCAAAAAATGTCAGATTGTCTCAGCTCCGCCAAGTATCGGAATAGTTGTCATCCAGCTTTTCTAATTCATTTGAACAGCGTCGGTATTGTAGCAGTTTTTGATCATTATGGAGTTGATTGAACTGAAATTCTGGACGCAGTCATCCAGAACCGCGAAAGATACCGGCTCGCGCTCTCGAGGAACGGCTAAACATTCGAGAACTCTTCCGAACGCGTGACGAGAGAGAAGCGAGTAATCCAGCGCGAAATAATGCGCGCGAACCACAAAAGAAAAGACGTCAAATAATTGATTTAATTTCCCTGTTTTTCCAATGTCCTTTCGCTATCATCTAATCTCATATCTTCCCCACAGTCTGAATTACACTTTTTCCACTCTGGTAAGGCGGTGAACGGTTGTTTGTTCTGCTAATTAACTTTATTACCCTGATAGCTCCCTACAGCCTTTGACGAAAACAATTACCATTCTTTTTTTCTTTTTTTTTTTCCTCGCTGGCAGAAAGACTATTAATTAGAAACGGGCCCTGGTCTCTGCCATGTTCCCAAGCCCTCAAGCAGGATAGCATTACATTGTCAGTAGTAATTTAGCTCTCATCTGTCTCTGCTAATTATTGTCACATTCATCAAATTCATCAAGGAAAGTGCTCTCAGAAGGATTGCATATTTGCAGTTAATATAGCATAAACTGGTATTACCCATCACCACATTTGTGATGATGAGAGGGACACAACTTATTCAGCCCTAATTAGAGCAAGCTGGGTAATTAATTATACATTCCGCCTTATTACTTCTGAGTCCCAGATATTGTTTGTGGAAAAACTGGAGAGGGAGAGGAGATAGCGGGAGAAGCCAAGAGGCACGGCGAGGGGGGGGGTCGGGATTGGGGTGTGTTTTGTCACGTGCGCTTCGCCGTAATTCCCACCTGACAAACGTCCGAAAATCAGGGGGAAATTGCAACTTGTCAGCCGCCGAATAACCCGCGTAATAACTGATTAATGAGCAGCACCTGTGACAGGTGCATGTTGGGAGTCGTGGCAATATCAACTCACAAGCGTTCGCAAAGAGATGCTTTGCTTGAATTTAACATTGCTTTGTTGGATTATGTTGAGTAAAAAGTGTGACGACTAGCCCCGGTATCGTCCAAAAACAGGACTGCACTGTAAAAAAAAAGAGAAAAGATTGTGACGTTAACGGTAAAATACTGTAAAAATGCTACGGTGAAAAACTGTTAGTCGGTTAACGGAAAGATTCCGGTGAATAACTGTGATAGATCTAACCGTACATTTAATGTACATTTACAGTCTTTTGGAAGTGAAAAAGAACAAGTCATTGTATAATTTGCGGTGAAAAAAAACGTAAATTAACATTCCCACAATTCCCTGCGTGACACTATTTTTGTTGAAATAACTTTTCTTTATAGTTTTTCTTGTTTTTTATAATCAGTACATTAGGGTTTTATGTTACATTTAATGTTGTTAAATTAATGTTTATTGCATTTTTTAAATTTCATTATGATGGTGTTTAGTGGTTGTGTGAATGACACTCTGCAGCATCTATTTATTACTATTAGATTTCTTGTGGAAAAGCTGTTTGTGATGAGCTTTGATTCATCATGTGACTCATCTCCACTGTGATTGGTGGTTGTCAGTGTATTACAATGGTACAGAACAGATATAGTACTTCAATAGGTGTGTAAATTAACATTATATCAGATAGTGAAATACGGTATTTTTTCTGTAAATTTAAGTTAAGTCTGTAAAACCTAAAATATTGCTACCGTATTTTTTACCGTAAATTTCTGGCAACCACAGCTACCGTTTTTTTTTTTTTTGTACCGTAAATTCAACAGATTTTTTATTTACAGTGTAGGCCATTCACACGAAACCTATTCCAGTCCATTCGCTTGTTACCAAACATATTTGACGTGACAAGCTCTTGTAAGTGTGGTTTGGTGACAGTGAGTGACGCTGAGGTGTGTGTGTGTGTGTGTGGAAGATCCACTGCCAAACCCCTGAGGGCCCTACAGGGAACTGGCATTGTCCTTCTTCCAAATCCCATCTGCACCTTTCCTGTGAGCGCTTCTCACCGTGCTACAATTACACATGACACATTTAATCACATCACACAGTGTCGTCCTGGGACGTCTCTCATGGATCTGTGTTTACTCTTGAGGTCAAACCTGACCTGCCGACGGCTACTCTATCTGTCCTGAAAGGATGGAGGCTTTTTATCACAGCTTTCGGGGAAGGTATTAACCCTCCCGATATCAGATAACCAGACGAGGAAATACTGTATATAATACACTGTACACTATCCACACACATGATAATGGATATGTAAGCTATAGGGCAAACAGCACAGGGCTCCTCTGACTGCAATTCAATAGATGCTGAATTAATCAAGACATCAGAAAAGTGCAGCAATTGTTGAAAAAACATAAACAGTCATTAATAACAACAAATGAGCAACACCTATAAAAACTTGAATAAAAAACAACAACACAATTAATAGAGCAAGTTCAAGTATACAGTCTATTCTATTGTTTAATTCTACTATATTTTTATGCGTTGCTTTCTGTTTCTGTTATACTCCATTTTGTATTCTATTCTGCAGTGCTTGATTTCTATTTCTGCAGTGCACTGTTGTGTCTGCTGTTTAATTCTATTATAGGCTTTTCTGGGCTAATTTTAATGTCCCGCTTCATTCTATTCTACTCTATTCTATTCTGCAGTGTTTTATTCTATACTATGCATGTGGTCAGTTCTCCTTTGATAATGTTCTGTTGTACTATGATACTTTATTCTATTTAGTTCTTCAGGACAAATTTCTGTTCTACTGTGCTCTATTTTGCTGTGGTTTATTTGATAATTGTCTATACTTTGCATTATTCGATTCTGTTGTTACCTATTATATTCTTCAATGTATTGTTTTATTCAATTCTACTCTAGTCTGTTGCACTCTATTCTATTCTGTTGTTTTATTCTCTGCTACACATTATTCTATTATATTCTTCAGTGTATTATTCTATTTAATTCCACTCTGTTTCACCTTATTTTATTATGTTGTGCTTTATTCTATTATGTGCTGTATT
This sequence comes from Rhinichthys klamathensis goyatoka, assembly GCF_029890125.1. Lineage (NCBI taxonomy): Eukaryota > Metazoa > Chordata > Actinopteri > Cypriniformes > Leuciscidae > Rhinichthys > Rhinichthys klamathensis. Next base: position 42,475 of record NW_026606785.1, on the reverse strand, counting down.
TTCTGCTGTGCATTATTCTATACTGCTGTGTTTTATTCTATTCTATCCTGCTGTGGTTTATTATATTCTAATTTACTTTTGTTCTGCTCTCATTCGATTTTCCTTCTTCTGGGCTAGTTTATATTTTATTCTGTTCTATTCTATTCTGCTATGCATTATGTTATAATTTTCTACTATGCATTCTATTCTGTGTTATTTTACGATATTCTCGAATGTATTTTTCGATTCAATTCCACTAGTCTGTTGTGCTCTATTGTATTATTTTGTGCCTTATTCTATTCTGTTCTGTTTTATAATGCTCTCCTCTATTATGCTAATGTTTTTGTTTCATATTGTATTGTTTTCTATTCTATTTAAATAGTAAAGTCATTCTTCTGTGACTGGGAATTATTCTCAGTGCATCCTATAGGAACACATCACGCGGTTTCTGTCAAACCGGTGGAAAATGAATAGCCGAGAGATGACATGCAGGAAAGGGGAAAGAACATCCCGGATTCAGGAGAGAAGAGACTTCCACATGCCATAAGACTGTCAGATTAAGCGAACATGTGCCAGTCGATCTCGCTACACAGGGACCACCATCACCTCTGAGGCGAAACTATTAAGTCCAACATTCCCCCTGTAAGTGTTTATCTGAGGAGGGCGACTTGCATGTCCTCGGGAGCAGATATTGAAACTGATTGGACAATGGCGGAATACCAGACAGGCGTACCACAAGGCCAACCCCAGCAAATAGGAAGAAAAAATCTTAATCTGCAACACAATGGCGCGCTCTTGAAACCCTATCATTTTCACTTCCTGTGAGTCGGCTGTCTGACTGTGAATGAAGTCAAAGGAGTGGATAGTGTTGAAAATTGGATCACAGCTAACATTCGTTCAGTTTTATCAGCAGCTGCCAAAGGTCATCTGGCATAATAGCTGATGAATTTAAACCCCACGGATTTCATTTGCAATTTTCAATTTAGCAAGGCCTCCGAACCCCGCGGCGATAAGGGTTTCCACCTATCGTGGCCTGTCACAAACATCAAGGATCGTTGTGAACCCACAGGAAAAGAAGGAAGGAGTGAGGAAGATAAGGCCAGGGGGAAGACGGGAATCATATGGAAAAGTTGGGGGGCTCCCCGCGTGGTTAAGTTCAGAAAATGCCATTTGTGACAAGCAATCACGGAGACCCACGGAGCGACAAATAAACTATTCTTCCAGTCATCTTACAGCTTGTTTGAGAGAACGGCCAACCCCGTCGTCTTTTGACGGCAGAAGTTGACCGTTAAACCAAGTGAACAGCAGCAGAGACGGTCCATTAGCTCAAGGTATATTTCTTTTGACATCATAAAACCCTAAACACATTTCTTAGGCTGCAAAATAATAGCTCCCGTACACTGTAAAATAAATTCCATTAAATTTACGGTAAAAAACTGGCAGCTGTGGTTACCGTAAAAAATGCGGCAGAAACATTTTAGGTTTTACAGACTTTAGTTCAATTTACAGTCAAAAAGCATAATTCATTATCTGATATAATGATACTTTACTGATCTATTGTAATACTGAAATCTGTTTTGTACCATTTTAATACACTGACAACGACCAATCACAGTGGTGATGGGGCAACAAAAATAATTTTTTTCACTGTAAATTATACAATGACTTGTTCTTTTTCACTTCCAAAAACTGTAAACTGAATGGTATTTTACAGTAAAATGACATTAAATGTACGGTTAGATCTATCACAGTTATTCACCGTATATAGCACGGAAAACTTTCTGTTAACCAACTAACAGTTTTTCACCGTAGCATTTTTACAGTCTTTTACCGTTAAAAACACAATCATTTTTTACAGTGTAAGATTTCCCACAATTCTGTCTGCCTCGGTAACCCTTAATAACCATTGCACAAACATTTTAATATGCCACATCCTGGTACTGTATGATGCATTATCAAGAATTATTACCCCGTTCAGGCAGCTTTTGGAAGGGAATCCAAAAAACTGCTCTATCAAATTCAATTTAGCGCTGGTTAGGAACAGCTGACTGTCATAGAAATAAGGCAGCGATCTGACAGGATGAATGGGAAGAGGCTCTCGAAGACACTTGGCAAGCCCTCCTGTGCCAGAGAAGGAATGGAAATCATAGTGAACAGCTGTGACTAATACCGTCTTGTAAGTGCCGGCCCCAAAGAAAACGTAGAGTGCTTCAGAACAATTCGCCGAGAGCAAGGGGGGAAAAAAGGAGATTTTCCTCAGAAGCTATAAATGACGGACTGTGTCTTTACGGTAGGAGGTGTGTGATAATAGGCCTGATTGAGGCGTACTTCCAATTTAACGGCAGATGAATCGCACGGGAGGCGTAGCGTGTCAGAGTCGCGGGAAAACAAATGAAGGATGGTGGCCGTTTAGTGTAAAACGTGACGGGAAATGACGAACATGAGTGTATCAAAGAGGAACTAGTCCTAATATATCTTCATTAGGCTCATAGGATACTGAAATGCACTTAGTGATGTTTCAGACCACGCAAGGCCATTAACGCGATACTCGTTGGTTTCATTATTCATGAAATAAAACCAAAGGAAGGCGCTTTGCGTATAAAGATATCAAGGCCTCGGAGTGGAGAAAAGGGGTCTGGGTAAAGATCATGCAAATCCATTTGTTTCTGATGGCTGGTTGAGTAAAAGACTATACACTGTGTGCACGAAGGTGTGTGTGTGTGTGTGTGTCCTCGGAGAATGCCTCGTCTTCCACAGCCAGGAACAATGCAGATGGATGCAGCGGGACTCTGGGACGCATGACAAGTGTCTTCATCCTGCATTAATTGCTCAAATTGAAGCAGTGCCACATCTCTCCAAACTAGACGTTGCTGTGAGTTCTCTTTGATATGATAATGGCATGCTTCTTAGCGAAGGGAAATGCAAATTGCAGGCGGTAATTTGGTGGCATGCACCTGCCGACACGGCACTCTCTCTCTCTCTCTCTCTCTCTCTCTCTCTCTCTCTCTCTCGGCTTCATCCACACACACAAAAGCGGCCCACTGGTGAAATTACGCTCGCGCGGGCCGCGTTACAGACAGATGCTCCCCTCTGTAGCCATTGTGTATCTGCCCTGATAGAACCTGACAGTAGCGCACGCGCAGATTTAGCCGCATGCTAATAATCAGTCAACATTTCGCCTGGATAATTCTTGCATTTAAATGCATCCCCGAAATGAGGCACAATAACATTTAAGCTCGGCCGTCAAATAAAAAATTAGATTGCGAATGATCAGGACATCAGTGTTTTAGGCACTTGCGGCGCCATTTTCAAATTTGGCCTTTCTTTCAAGAAAAATGGCCGACCGGTTCAGCCACGATCAATCCAGGTTTGTACAAGGTGAAGCAACTTAGATTCATTAATGTCAACATGAAACAGCATTCACAGGCCATTTTACTACTTATAAAAGTGTAAGAGTATAAAATATAAAGGGAAAAATTACTTTAAAACACTTGTGCCACGTTTTTTAGAAATTTACTTGTTGAAATGATGGTATTTAAACAAAGTTTTATACCATTTTCAAAAAAAGATTCAAATGATTGACTCTAAAAATGTACAACCATCAAGTAAAAAGTAATGACATATTTTTTTTGTCAAAAAAAAAACTTACACCTTGAATACATAATATAATATTATTTTTTTTAAATAAATAAAAATAAATGCAGGTAAAAGGTAAAAGTTTTTTAAATGATTAATTCATAAATATCATTATGTTTTGAGGAGTTGCACCACATTTCGTCTTAAAAACTGTGAAATTATATGATATTTTAAGAGACTTACTGGCCTTGACACCAATGATGATCTGCAGGTGTCTTTATATTATTATTTCCAGTTATGTTTAATTTTAACATGTTTAATTTTAACATGTCGGTCGTACCAAATGACTGTGATATTGTTTGAAATTATATATATATATATATATATATATATATATATATATATATTAAGAAATATAACAAAAGATTATAGCTGAACTGCTTAGGTTTTAATTCTTATTTATTTTTTTATTTTATTTTGTGAAGTATCCTGAGGCTTTTGTCTTCATTGTGATATCTGGAGAGTTGTTTCACCCTGACATCTTTGACCCCGACATTTTCTCACAAAAATACCAATATATCTTTTTAAATGTCTTGTACATACAGGAACAATTAGTGACTGTATGGAAAGGTAATTGAATTCAATCTCCTGTACTCTCCTCTCAATAGCCTTGAATCTATCCATAGTGACAATGAGTAGGTATACACTCACCGGCCACTTTATTAGGTACCCCATGCTAGTAACGGGTTGGACCCCCTTTTGCCTTCAGAACTGCCTCAATTCTTCGTGGCATAGATTCAACAAGGTGCTGGAAGCATTCCTCAGGGAGTTTGGTCCATATTGACATGATGGCATCACACAGTTGCCGCAGATTTGTCGGCTGCACATCCATGATGCGAATCTCCCGTTCCACCACATCCCAAAGATGCTCTATTGGGTTGAGATCTGGTGACTGTGGAGGCCATTTTAGTACAGTGAACTCATTGTCATGTTCAAGAAACCAATTTGAAATGATTAGAGCTTTGTGACATGGTGGAAGTAGCCATCAGAGGATGGGTACATGGTGGCCATAAAGGGATGGACATGGTCAGAAACAATGCTCAGGTAGGCCGTGGCATTTAAACGATGCCCAATTGGCACTAAGGGGCCTAAAGTGTGCCAGGAAAACATCCCCCACACCATTACACCACCACCACCAGCCTGCACAGTGGTAACAAGGCATGATGGTTCCATGTTCTCATTCTGTTTACGCCAAATTCTGACTCTAACATCTGAATGTCTCAACAGAAATCGAGACTCATCAGACCAGGCAACATTTTTCCAGTCTTCAACTGTTCAATTTTGGTGAGCTCTTGCAAATTGTAGCCTCTTTTTCCTATTTGTAGTGGAGATGAGTGGTACCCGGTGGAGTCTTCTGCTGTTGTAGCCCATCCGCCTCAAGGTTGTGCGTGTTGTGGCTTCACAAATGCTTTGCTGCATACCTCGGTTGTAACGAGTGGTTATTTCAGTCACTGTTGCCCTTCTATCAGCTCGAACCAGTCTGGCCATTCTCCTCTGACCTCTGGCATCAACAAGGCATTTCCGCCCACAGAACTGCCGCTCACTGGATGTTTTTTCTTTTTCGGACCATTCTCTGTAAACCCTAGAGATGGTTGTGCGTGAAAATCCCAGTAGATTAGCAGTTTCTGAAATACTCAGACCAGCCTTTCTGGCACCAACAATCATGCCACGTTCAAAGTCACTCAAATCACCTTTCTTCCCCATACTGATGCTCGGTTTGAACTGCAGGAGATTGTCTTGACCATGTCTACATGCCTAAATGCATGATTGGCTGCTTAGAAATTAAGTGTTAACGAGCAGTTGGACAGGTGTACCTAATAAAGTGGCCGGTGAGTGTATATACCACAAGGTAAACCCAACAGATTATCCATCGTAGTGGCTTGACTGGGCCAAAATGAATGACTCAACCAATGCCTTGGGGATCTGATATTAGCTGTTTGTCAAAACAATGGTAGACTGGGTGAGTATTATGCAATTATTTCCTCAAAATTCACAATTTCACTTTTAATATATCTCTCAAGCTGCATTTTAAATGAATAAATTCCTAAACGATTTTTTTGTATTTCTTTTTTTTTACTTTTCCAAACAGGATTGACACCATTTTGTCATGATGTGTGAACGCAATTGTAAACCTCAGTTTTACAGTAAATTCCACAGTACTGCCTGCAATATGTAGTGCAACAGTCTCAGTTGACCCAGCATAACTCAAGACTTTTGAGTCGAGTCTGGTTGATGAAGTAAGACTTTTGTGCTCTGATATCAATGCAGTGGTAAATCTCCTCCCCTTTGGCGGAAGACATCACGAGGGGACGCCGTAAAAGCTTCCTCTGTCTGCCTCTGACTCACACCCGCCTGGGCGCTAAACAAAAGCCTTGCTTCACCAACGCCCGGCGGATCCGCTCACAACCTCAGCGGTCAGGAATGCTCTGGATCTGCGGAGCGTATGATGAGGAACCTGAAGGATGACAGGGCATTTGGGCCAGTTGCTCACCAACAACTCTTCTCAGCTTGATGCTTCTGACATGTTTTTCCTTTTTCTTTTTTGGCACTGATGGCAGTGAGGTCACTATAAACTGAATTGGATGTGTTGATGGGAAGGAGACGAGTGGAACTTACTGGAAACAGTGAGTCAGGGGATAGAGTGCATCAGCCTCTAGTGCCAACTCGCTGACCTTACAGCCGTACCCAGAGCAGTGTGAGCCTGCCTTTACTCACAACTGAGATGGAGACTCACTACCATTGCTCTATACGAGTCCCTTAAACTTAATGGCAATTATATTTAAATCATGTCCACTCTTGGACTATGTTTTAGCATGTTATTGATTACTGCAATGTTAATGTATTTGGTCTAGCTGGACTAGATCTGCTGCTGGAGAGCGAGTATGGACTTGCTACTGCTAATAGATACACACACACACACGCTGCTGTGAACATGTAAGATCTGCTGCTGCCGCATGAATAGACACACATGAGTCATCTAGGCAGGGGGAGCTGGGGAGGTGGAGGGGTTCAGACGAACTAGCTTACAGCAAACACTGAGCCAGACTATTTAAATGTTCAGCAAGCGAGCTCATTGGCTGAAGGGTCAGAAGAGGCCAATCAGCTTGTCCATGCGGAAGTGATTGCTTGCAGATTGCATGTAAAGTACCATCACTCTGCGGCATCTAGAGATGACTGAACCAAGTATTTTTTACACTTCCTGAAGACATGTTAGTGGTGCTTGGGCGTCTATACTTCTCACTATGCTTCTAGGGCATTGTGGGGGGTTGCAAGGCTATTGCTAGGTGTTTCCCAGGGCAGTTTTCTGACTCAAAAGAGTGAAGACCCCAGTCTCTATGACATGCAGATCTCTAGATAAGGCTTGGGACAAGGGTCCTAAATTAATCAAGGCTTGAGGCAGAAATGCCAGTGAAAGTGACAAAAATGCCCTGAATTTTTGAATGTGCGAACTAAAAATGCTCTGTAGAGAATTACTTTTTTTTTTTTTTACTTATAAAAACTTTTTTTTATTATATTTCATCATATTCTATTCTAGGCAAATCTACTGTAGTTATGAATTTAGACATTAAATTGATTAATTCAGTTGGAATATCAGATATGAATGGATAACACGTTTACATTAGAAATAATATGCTCTCATAAAAGTAAAAATGGATCAATGACATTAGATGTCCATATTATGTTTTAATGCAGTTTAAAACACCAATACATGTATTCTTTATAGTCATGTTGGTTTCATATGGTTCTGAAAAATGTTTATGCCATTTTCAAGAAAAAAATATATTTAAGTACTTACATTATACAACCTGAATTAATATAGTTTTTATTATCTGACTTTGGTTGCACTGCATGCCTTTGAATTGGATGTAATAATATTTATATTATCTATAGAAATATTATTACATCTTAATTTAAAGCATGCAGTGCAACCAAAGTCAGATAATTGGAAAACTACTTGCAACAGCAAATGAGCTATTCTGTATTTAAATAAATAAATAAATAAAAAATCATGTCATCTTCTCAGCTTGAGACCACTTGCAAAAACTATAGCCGGTTATTCCCAACAGTTTAACCTTTTGCGGGTCTCTGACTGAATCACAGCCACTGTCACAGACTATTAATAGTGGGCGGGATTAATGTGGGATTATGTCATAATGAGTCTGGTCTCACGAATGACTCGGGCTAGAGCTGGTTCTCCGCCACAACCCATTTCTCAGACCAAAGCTAACAATGTCCGCCAGTGAGACCTCTAAAGAGCGGACCCTCTCAAACGGGAGTCTGTATGAATATTAATGAGGGCTGAACTGTGTCATAGGTCACAGTAGTGCTTCAGATATACTCAGAGTATTCTCTGGGCTGCTGGATACTGCCCTCTATGGCCTCATTAGAGAAATGTTTGTCTCGCAAGCCGGGGAGATCAACAAATGCACTTCTGTTTTCAGCCAAGCATCATCATTCTGTCACAATGACCACCAGAACCCAACATTATATACACATTATATATATATATATATATATAGTTCACCCAAACTAAATGCATCAAAAAGTGGGACGTGTCCCAAACAAGTTAATATGAAAGAATATGAAAAAATTTTGTCCTCAGGGAAAACTGGCAGAAAATGCTGATGATTCAGTACTATACTCATCTTCAATACTCTTCAATACTTATCTTGCACTAAACAGATTATTGCCCAATCACATTCTCTCTAGAATGAATATTCCTCCCCCTAATACCTGTTGTGTAGCCTATTGGCTATTCAATATGCCCCGCCCAAACTTCCTGTTTCAATAGGAAATATTTCAACACAGACAAACAATTTCATAGGGTTTTAGAGCTAACCTTACTGACCTTAAGTATTAGATTTATAATGATCAAATTTGAGATTCACTGATATCCGATTACACTAAACGATAATGATTTATATTTTTAAGCTATTAACCAATACATTCAATCAACAAAAATACCCTGAATGTGCTTCAGATGACACCAAACATTAAATAAAAACTTTTGGTAACACTAGTCCAACTCTCACTCTTAATTAGTTGCTTATTGCATGCATATTACTAGGTTTTTGGCTGTTTATTAGTACTTTTATGAAGCACATATTAATGCCTTATTCTGCATGATCATATTCTACATCTCTTAATCCAACCAATACCTAAACTTAACAACTACCTTACTGACTATTAATAAGCAGGAAATAGGAGTTTATTGAGGCAAATGTAATATTTAATAGTTAGTTAAAAGTGAGAATTGGACCCTAAACTAAAGTGTGACCAAACTTTTTAAGCTTTTAAAAACAGAAACTAATTTCATTTATTTTATTTTATATGTTCATTTTAAAACAAGTACATCTGCAGAACACATTTACACATTTATAATAAAAATAAATACTGCAGATTAAGTTTTTTTCATAAAGAAATTTAATAAAGAAGCAAAATATGTGCCATGGATCAAATAAAAGGATAGTTTATTTTAAAAATAATTTTAAGAAGTCTTCAACAATGCTTATCACAAGAAAGATTCAACTTTAACTCAATGCTACCACACACACACAGGCAAAAATAATGGACCTGGAACAACAACAACAGGTTTAGTTTACAGCCCATTGAACAGTCACCAAGACGACAACACAAGGCCTTATCCATGCAAATAAACCAACACTGCTGCCTAAATTCATATCTCAACTAAGTGCGTAAACATACGCCAAACTCCATAGCCGGAGGTTCCTAGCCCTCATCCGACGGAGCGTTTCGCGAACCTAGCAACAGCGGCCGTTATTCTGGGGGCCGCGTTTGACATTAACTGAAGTCATGATGGGACTCAGACTAAAAGGGCTGAGGGATGTGAGTTGTTAGCAGACTATCAAGGCTGGCATAGCGCCCGTCTCCTGCCCACATATGCGAGAGGGTCATTCCTGTCCCACTAGTCTGAATGAAAGGACTCCTTTCACTTGACTGCAATGGCTGGCATGCTGCCCCTTTCAGAGCCTGAGCTGACAGTCACTTTGGACCAAACAAATTGGTACATTCTCAGAATAATAATTAGTGCAGCCATGAACATACTATTGTTTCCACTGCATAATGAAGGAACTGCCTTCTGAGCACGTGATGACTAGCTGTTGCCTTTCCTTAACTGAAAGATAAACTGGATTGGGGGGTGGCGGAAAGAAAAACAGAACTTCAGCTACAATAACAGGTCAGAAAGAAGGTCTAATTTTAATATGTTCATCAGAAACATTGTATTCTTAGTATATTTGCAATGTACAACAACATTGTAATACACAAATTAGTGCAACTGTGGGAAAAAAAAAGATGAAGAATTGGTTGGAACTTCAGTCTTGAAGCCTTTGTTTTAATTTAGTCAAGTTTAATTATTAAACCTTTTAAGAACTAGGATATGAACTCAAAAGTTGCATATCCAATCAAATGATGGTCAAATGACCAATCAAATGGTACCAATTCATCTTTTACTTGCAGAGGCTAGTCAAATGAGGTGAGTTTGTAAATACTTGGTCCTGAACAGCGATAATTTCGGCTGCAAATTTTGATTTAGTGTTTTGAGTAAATGTCATTTAGATTTAGTCATCTAAATTGTTTTAGTTTTAGTCGACTAACTATAAGATTTTAGTTCACTAAATCTACAATAGATTTGTTCGACTAAAATCTAACAGTCAGGAAAGAAGACGCAGCAAATAAGCACAAATAAACACAATAGAACAAATAATTAAATAATGAAATGCTTTAAGTTTGTCAGGAAGGTCTAACAGTAGTATTCAGGTAAGAAATACTACCTACATAAATTAAATAAAGTAATCAAATGTAAAATAACAGTGCATATTTCCTTGTATAAAACCTTATTAAAGCTACTAAAGTTACTCAGTCAAGAGCAGTTTATCTTTTGTTGTTTGAATTAACATTACGGACTCAGACAGCAGCAGGTTTATTAGGCTACTGTCACTTTAAGAACTAATGCACAGATCCAGTGATACACATCTGATTTTCTTCCAACTTTTTGCTTTCACTAAAGACATAACCGACTGTGTTTACATGAAAAATCGCCAAAACGGGCAGTTTGATATACATATACGTGTATTTGTCCTTTCAAGTGCGATAAGACGTGAAAGAGAATTTAATGCAGCACTCGTACTGTCTAAAAGGAGGCTTTCTGTGTGTGCGCTTCGGATGTGTGTGCACAGAAAACCGTCACTAATTGAGTTTCCTTTTAAAGTGGAACTCAACCCTGCGTCGATCCAAGACTCTGCAGTCTCAATCCCCTTCTTAGGGAACCATGGTTACACTCGTAACCTGAGACATTCTCTTTCACATCTTCGTGTGCTTAAATAGTTTAAAATTGCTCTATTGTTTAAATTGTCATTCAAAACACTTTTTGTCAATTCCTTTAACTGTCCTGGGCCATTGTGCAGTCCTTATTGTCCAACCCTGTATTGTATTGTAAATTGCTTGTCCCGGAGATTGTTATGTCGCTCTACATGGTTACAAATGGTCTCGTTTTTCCTTGACATCATAAATGAAATTCATCCATATTTCTATTTTTCTGTTTCTCATAGATGTTGACATTTTTAAACGTTTTAGAAGACATGGAGCAGAAACTGCATCTGAAGTGGCATTTACTATACAGGTATATTACACCGACTGTTTAATGCAGCTCAGAGCGGTGGCATGAATGCAGTTCGAATGGTATAAATAATGCTATGAGATTAATGAGTTTTAAATGGGTATTAATAGGTGAAAAAATGAATATTGAAATATAGAATTATTAAAAAATGAAATGATCCTCTAAATATGAAACTAAAACCGTCAGTAGGTGGCAGCAAGTCACGTTTTAATGAGTGAGTCATCAGTCATTTATTCAACAAATTCATTCAAATGGCTGATTTATCAGGTGTTACGAAACTGCTATGACAAGGTTGATCCAAACGCAGCTTTTATTTAGGGTAATCCAGAGTCATAATCCATAAACAGGCCCAGAGTCAAAAACACAGGCAAACAATCCAAACATAAAACAAGGTCCAAGAAACACAGGCAAACAAGGAAATCCAACGCACACAAAAGAGATCAAAACCATGAAACCAGGAAGCAGGAAAGTACGCTCAGAATTGCAGTAGTAACACAAACAAGACTTCGCAACGAATGAGTGGAAACACAGGGTTTCTAAAGGCAGAGCTAAACAAGGACATCACACAGCTGAACATAATCACACATAATGAGTCGGGCAATGGGTACTGGGAAATTGAGTTCATGATGAGGTACCACAGGAGACGGAAGAAGAGCCCTCTGGTGGCGATCATGAGCACTTCAGCCGGCGGGTGTGACATCAGGAATGAAGCAGGTGAGACCGTCCTTGTGAATGGCTCACTAAATCATTGGCTCACTCGATTGGTTAAAACACTGCCGTGTGTTGCTTGGAGAAGCACAACAGTTCTGCAGTGGCTTTGTTGGAACTATATTCATTGGCGAAATTGAGCAAAAACAATATTGACAATATTGTGTCTAAGATGTAACAGAAAATCAACTTCTTGTTTATTGAACTGTTGAATAAAATCGATATCATATATTTCCAATCGTGCAGATACTTGGTAAAAACTCTTGATATATTATTTTTTATACAACAACCTATACAGAGTCTTTTTTCCCTAATATCTTTTATGGATATTCTTTATAATTTTAGAGGCATTATAACTGCATTCTAATAGACTTCACCATGAAGTCATTCGTTGCCCTGCATCATGCAATGTAAGATGATGTACAGTTCTGAGCCGGGTTGGGTGCGTTAAATGCATTAATAATTTTAATTAATTTTTTCAATAAAGGTAAGGTAATGTGCTTAGAAATGTGCTAAGTAAAGACAGTCATATAGCTTACATTAGGAAGTATTTTTTCCAGGTTTCAAAGCTCTGGTATTTGTGCTTAGTGAAACGTCTATATTCATGCTATAGTTAAAATTACTTTTCAGTTGAAATCAAATTCAGGTTTGCAGGAACTGCAGATCTTCAGGTTATGCTTAACTGTAAGATTTCCAGAAGAAATGATTTTTTGCTGGCATGCCTGAGGGTAAATATAACACTTGAATATATAAACACTTACAACACCTGAGACATTCTTTCAAGGCCGCTATATTTTTCAATATGGTAGTATAAATGGTTTATCTGTAGCTGTGTTTGAAATAATGCCTTTAGAGACATGAAACATGAAATAAATGCTTTGATTTTCTTTCCCAGCGTTACCCAATATCCTCAACCCCAGCACATGCTCTGATACCCTCTCACTCTCTTCAGCTGATAAGGCAAAATGGGTCTGTATGCATGTTTTTCTTCATGATTAATTTGTCAACGTAATAATTCCCTTTCATCATTTTACTAGTCTTAAGTTGGCACCTGTATCTGGTTGTGAGGAAGTGCTTCAGGTAGGAAGAAGACCAAGATCAGTCAAACTGATGCTGTTAAGGTAAAACTCACAATACTGTTGCGATCTCATTGTGAATTTTGAAATTATTATTAGTTATAAATACCATAATGCAGTGGTTTTCAATCCTGGTCCTGGGGACCCACTGCTCTGCACATTTTGTTTGTCTTTCAAACCTGACACATTCAGTTTTCACCAAACAAGCTGTTGATCTGAATCAGGTGTGTTAAATAAAGACATTCAAAATGTGCCATAATGTGACACTGTAAAATAATATGTGCCATAATGTGACACTGTCTATACCTTTTGGATTCTCAAAGTGAGTTTTGCACATATTAAGATGTTTATACAGGTTTTTTTGTTGTTGTTTGTTTTTAGATTAAAGGTTTAGTTCACCCTAAAAACTTTTTTTTACTCTTTAACTCGCCCTCATGTCATTCCAAACCCGTAAGACTTGTGATCATCTTCGAAACACAAATGAAGATATTTTTAATGAAATCTGAGCGATTTCTGTCCCTCCATTGACAGCTACGCAACTACGACTTTGACGCTTCAAAAAGTTCATAAAGAGATTGTGACACTAATCCATATGGTTTAGTCCAAATTTTCTGGAGAGACTCAATCGCTTTATATGATGAACATATTTCATTTAGGCTTTTATTCACATATAAACAGAGTTTGAAATTAACTTTTTCACTCACCGGCCAATTTGGCTACTAAACTTTTAAGTAACCGGCCGTTCAGAACTTCTACTAGCCAAAAAAAGAAAAGAACCAGATTAACTAGGTCACCACATTCACTCACCGGCCACTTTATTAGGTACACCTGTCCAACTGCTCGTTAACACTTAATTTCTAAGCAGCCAATCACATGGCGGCAACTCAGTGCATTTAGGCATGTAGACATGGTCAAGACAATCTCCTGCAGTTCAAACCGAGCATCAGTATGGGGAAGAAAGGTGATTTGAGTGACTTTGAACGTGGCATGATTGTTGGTGCCAGAAGGGCTGGTCTGAGTATTTCAGAAACTGCTAATCTACTGGGATTTTCACGCACAACCATCTCTAGGGTTTACAGAGAATGGTCCGAAAAAGAAAAAACATCCAGTGAGCGGCAGTTCTGTGGGCGGAAATGCCTTGTTGATGCCAGAGGTCAGAGGAGAATGGCCAGACTGGTTCGAGCTGATAGAAGGGCAACAGTGACTGAAATAACCACTCGTTACAACCGAGGTATGCAGCAAAGCATTTGTGAAGCCACACCACGCACAACCTTGAGGCGGATGGGCTACAACAGCAGAAGACTCCACCGGGTACCACTCATCTCCACTACAAATAGGAAAAAGAGGCTACAATTTGCAAGAGCTCACCAAAATTGAACAGTTGAAGACTGGAAAAATGTTGCCTGGTCTGATGAGTCTCGATTTCTGTTGAGACATTCAGATGTTAGAGTCAGAATTTGGCGTAAACAGAATGAGAACATGGAACCATCATGCCTTGTTACCACTGTGCAGGCTGCTGGTGGTGGTGTAATGGTGTGGGGGATGTTTTCCTGGCACACTTTAGGCCCCTTAGTGCCAATTGGGCATCGTTTAAATGCCACGGCCTACCTGAGCATTGTTTCTGACCATGTCCATCCCTTTATGGCCACCATGTACCCATCCTCTGATGGCTACTTCCACCATGTCACAAAGCTCTAATCATTTCAAATTGGTTTCTTGAACATGACAATGAGTTCACTGTACTAAAATGGCCTCCACAGTCACCAGATCTCAACCCAATAGAGCATCTTTGGGATGTGGTGGAACGGGAGATTCGCATCATGGATGTGCAGCCGACAAATTTGCGGCAACTGTGTGATGCCATCATCTCAATATGGACCAAACTCCCTGAGGAATGCTTCCAGCACCTTGTTGAATCTATGCCACGAAGAATTGAGGCAGTTCTGAAGGCAAAAGGGGGTCCAACCCGTTACTAGCATGGGGTACCTAATAAAGTGGCCGGTGAGTGTATATATACTGTATATACATTTATTTCTAACAATGTCTTTTCTGTTAACCAAATGCTTTTTATTCTTCGCTATGTCAAAAGCAAATGAACAAGCGCACCGTTATTTGTTGTGTAGTGACAGGCATGTTCAAGTAAGCCAGATATGCGCAGATTCTGAGCAATATGCTGTCTTTAATATATCATGAGGACTCACGTATTGAGTATTTGTGCTAAATCAAGAACCAATGAGGTTCATTCTTGTGTTACGCAGCACGTTGAGCTTCAGCAAGAACCAATGAGGTTCATTCTCGTGTTACGCAGCACGTTTGAGCTTCAGCAAGAACCAATGAGGTTCAATCTCGTGTTACGCAGCACGTTTGAGCTTCTGCAAGAACCAATGAGGTTCATTCTCGTGTTACGCAGCACGTTTGAGCTTCTGCAAGAACCAATGAGGTTCATTCTCGTGTTACGCAGCACGTTTGAGCTTCAGCAAGAACCAATGAGGTTCAATCTCGTGTTACGCAGCACGTTTGAGCTTCTGCAAGAACCAATGAGGTTCAATCTCGTGTTACGCAGCACGTTTGAGCTTCTGCAAGAACCAATGAGGTTCATTCTCGTGTTACGCAGCACGTTTGAGCTTCTGCAAGAACCAATGAGGTTCATTCTCGTGTTACGCAGCACGTTTGAGCTTCAGCAAGAACCAATGAGGTTCAATCTCGTGTTACGCAGCACGTTTGAGCTTCTGCAAGAACCAATGAGGTTCAATCTCGTGTTACGCAGCACGTTTGAGCTTCTGCAAGAACCAATGAGGTTCATTCTCGTGTTACGCAGCACGTTTGAGCTTCTGCAAGAACCAATGAGGTTCATTCTCGTGTTACGCAGCACGTTTGAGCTTCAGCAAGAACCAATGAGGTTCATTCTCGTGTTACGCAGCACGTTTGAGCTTCTGCAAGAACCAATGAGGTTCATTCTCGAGTTACGCAGCACGTTTGAGCTTCAGCAAGAACCAATGAGGTTCAATCTCGTGTTACGCAGCACGTTTGAGCTTCTGCAAGAACCAATGAGGTTCATTCTCGTGTTACGCAGCACGTTTGAGCTTCAGCAAGAACCAATGAGGTTCATTCTCGTGTTACGCAGCACGTTTGAGCTTCAGCAAGAACCAATGAGGTTCATTCTCGAGTTACGCAGCACGTTTGAGCTTCAGCAAGAACCAATGAGGTTCAATCTCGTGTTACGCAGCACGTTTGAGCTTCTGCAAGAACCAATGAGGTTCATTCTCGTGTTACGCAGCACGTTTGAGCTTCAGCAAGAACCAATGAGGATCATTCTCGAGTTACGCAGCACGTTTGAGCTTCAGCAAGAACTAATGAGGTTCATTCTCGTGTTACGCAGCATGTTTGAGCTTCAGCAAGAACCAATGAGGTTCAATCTCGTGTTATGCAGCACGTTTGAGCTTCAGCAAGAACCAATGAGGTTCATTCTCGAGTTACGCAGCACGTTTGAGCTTCTGCAAGAACCAATGAGGTTCATTCTCGTGTTACGCAGCACGTTTGAGCTTCAGCAAGAACCAATGAGGATCATTCTCGAGTTACGCAGCACGTTTGAGCTTCAGCAAGAACTAATGAGGTTCATTCTCGTGTTACGCAGCATGTTTGAGCTTCAGCAAGAACCAATGAGGTTCATTCTCGTGTTACGCAGCACGTTTGAGCTTCAGCAAGAACCAATGAGGTTCATTCTCATGTTACGCAGCATGTTTGAGCTTCAGCAAGAACCAATGAGATTGATTCTCGTGTTACGCAGCACGTTTGAGCTTCAGCAAGAACCAATGAGGTTCATTCTCGTGTTACGCAGCACGTTTGAGCTTCAGCAAGAACCAATGAGGTTCATTCTCGTGTTACGCAGCACGTTTGAGCTTCAGCAAGAACCAATGAGGTTCATTGTCGTGTTACGCAGCACGTTTGAGCTTCAGCAAGAACCAATGAGGTTCATTCTCGTGTTACGCAGCACGTTTGAGCTTCTGCAAGAACCAATGAGGTTCATTCTCGTGTTACGCAGCACGTTTGAGCTTCAGCAAGAACCAATGAGGTTCAATCTCGTGTTACGCAGCACGTTTGAGCTTCAGCAAGAACCAATGAGGTTCATTCTCGTGTTACGCAGCACGTTTGAGCTTCAGCAAGAACCAATGAGGTTCATTCTCGTGTTACGCAGCACGTTTGAGCTTCAGCAAGAACCAATGAGGTTCAATCTCGTGTTACGCAGCACGTTTGAGCTTCAGCAAGAACCAATGAGGTTCATTCTCGTGTTACGCAGCACGTTTGAGCTTCAGCAAGAACCAATGAGGTTCATTCTCATGTTACGCAGCACGTTTGAGCTTCTGCAAGAACCAATGAGGTTCATTCTCGTGTTACGCAGCATGTTTGAGCTTCTGCAAGAACCAATGAGGTTCATTCTCGTGTTACGCAGCACGTTTGAGCTTCTGCAAGAACCAATGAGGTTCATTCTCGTGTTACGCAGCACGTTTGAGCTTCAGCAAGAACCAATGAGGTTCATTCTCGTGTTACGCAGCACGTTTGAGCTTCAGCAAGAACCAATGAGGTTCATTCTCGTGTTACGCAGCACGTTTGAGCTTCTGCAAGAACCAATGAGGTTCATTCTCGTGTTACGCAGCACGTTTGAGCTTCAGCAAGAACCAAAGAGGTTCATTCTCGTGTTACGCAGCACGTTTGAGCTTCAGCAAGAACCAAAGAGGTTCATTCTCGTGTTACGCAGCACGTTTGATCTTCAGCAAGAACCAATGAGGTTCATTCTCGAGTTACGCAGCACGTTTGAGCTTCAGCAAGAACCAATGAGGTTCAATCTCGTGTTACGCAGCACGTTTGAGCTTCTGCAAGAACCAATGAGGTTCATTCTCGTGTTACGCAACACGTTTGAGCTTCAGCAAGAACCAATGAGGTTCATTCTCGTGTTACGCAGCACGTTTGAGCTTCAGCAAGAACCAATGAGGTTCATTCTCGAGTTACGCAGCACGTTTGAGCTTCAGCAAGAACCAATGAGGTTCAATCTCGTGTTACGCAGCACGTTTGAGCTTCTGCAAGAACCAATGAGGTTCATTCTCGTGTTACGCATCACGTTTGAGCTTCAGCAAGAACCAATGAGGTTCAATCTCGTGTTACGCAGCACGTTTGAGCTTCAGCAAGAACCAATGAGGTTCATTCTCGTGTTACGCAGCACGTTTGAGCTTCAGCAAGAACCAATGAGGTTCATTCTCGTGTTACGCAGCACGTTTGAGCTTCTGCAAGAACCAATGAGGTTCATTCTCGTGTTACGCAGCACGTTTGAGCTTCAGCAAGAACCAAAGAGGTTCATTCTCGTGTTACGCAGCACGTTTGATCTTCAGCAAGAACCAATGAGGTTCATTCTCGAGTTACGCAGCACGTTTGAGCTTCAGCAAGAACCAATGAGGTTCAATCTCGTGTTACGCAGCACGTTTGAGCTTCTGCAAGAACCAATGAGGTTCATTCTCGTGTTACGCAACACGTTTGAGCTTCAGCAAGAACCAATGAGGTTCATTCTCGTGTTACGCAGCACGTTTGAGCTTCAGCAAGAACCAATGAGGTTCATTCTCGAGTTACGCAGCACGTTTGAGCTTCAGCAAGAACCAATGAGGTTCAATCTCGTGTTACGCAGCACGTTTGAGCTTCTGCAAGAACCAATGAGGTTCATTCTCGTGTTACGCATCACGTTTGAGCTTCAGCAAGAACCAATGAGGTTCAATCTCGTGTTACGCAGCACGTTTGAGCTTCTGCAAGAACCAATGAGGTTCATTCTCGTGTTACGCAGCACGTTTGAGCTTCAGCAAGAACCAATGAGGTTCATTCTCGAGTTACGCAGCACGTTTGAGCTTCTGCAAGAACCAATGAGGTTCATTCTCGTGTTACGCAGCACGTTTGAGCTTCAGCAAGAACCAATGAGGTTCATTCTCATGTTACGCAGCACGTTTGAGCTTCAGCAAGATCCAATGAGATTGATTCTCGTGTTACGCAGCACGCTTGAGCTTCAGCAAGAACCAATGAGGTTCATTCTCGTGTTACGCAGCACGTTTGAGCTTCTGCAAGAACCAATGAGGTTCATTATCGTGTTACGCAGCACGTTTGAGCTTCAGCAAGAACCAATGAGATTGATTCTCGTGTTACGCAGCACGTTTGAGCTTCAGCAAGAACCAATGAGGTTCATTCTCGTGTTACGCAGCACGTTTGAGCTTCAGCAAGAACCAATGAGGTTCATTCTCGTGTTACGCAGCACGTTTGAGCTTCAGCAAGAACCAATGAGGTTCATTCTCGTGTTACGCAGCACGTTTGAGCTTCAGCAAGAACCAATGAGGTTCATTCTCGTGTTACGCAGCACGTTTGAGCTTCAGCAAGAACCAATGAGGTTCATTCTCGTGTTACGCAGCACGTTTGAGCTTCAGCAAGAACCAATGAGATTGATTCTCGTGTTACGCAGCACGTTTGAGCTTCAGCAAGAACCAATGAGGTTCATTATCGTGTTACGCAGCACGTTTGAGCTTCAGCAAGAACCAATGAGATTGATTCTCGTGTTACGCAGCACGTTTGAGCTTCAGCAAGAACCAATGAGATTGATTCTCGTGTTACGCAGCACGTTTGAGCTTCAGCAAGAACCAATGAGGTTCATTCTCGTGTTACGCAGCACGTTTGAGCTTCAGCAAGAACCAATGAGGTTCATTCTCGTGTTACGCATTACGTTTGAGCTTACGTTCAGTACAGTTCGGGGGGAAATAACTCCATTGATGTTAAGCTATATTGACACACCTAGTGTAGTTTCAACATACATGCCCTGGTGTAAATGGAGCCTTTGAAGGGGAAAACACACTAATGGTGTTAACTTGCAGTGCTTTTTTAACTCTATGCAAGTGTGAAAAAGTGACACTATTTAAATTGTAAGTTTAACTCTATTTAATGTTAGTGCTTAAACACTGAATAAATGTTAATTTCACACTTCAAGTGTGAAATTTAACACTTAAACATTTGCTGTGTAATACATAAAAACGTACCAAAAAATTACAATTCCCGTAATGCCTTAATTCTTAATAAGCCCACACAAAATCAACCTTTTTTTCCTTCGCATTTTCTACTATGAATCTTTGAGGAAAAATCGATCAATATCTGCTAAATGGGTTTAAATACTGTAAAACATCAAGAGCCTGCACTTTTACTAGTATCCTAAAGCATTGTCAGGGGAAGAGGATGTTTTAGAAATTGAAGGACAATTTGTGGATTCCATGCAGACCGACATCTAAGTTACATTTATTTCTTTACTAACGTATTTCATAAAATATAATTCTCTTGACAACATGTTTTCAGTCTTCAGACAGCATGAGAACATTAACAATAGTTTTTTTACTCTATAAACGCTACAAAAGCACCTTTCATACCATGGTGAAATTACTTCTATTGTGCCCCCATAAATGTAATATTTAGCATCCATGAGGAAATATGGTGAGACTTTAATAGATTTAGATGGACAAAAAGACAACCTTCATAATCGTGCTGAGCTAAATCACATTCATATTTCATGTTTGCCTTGAAACCTTTAACAACATTATATCTTTAGACAAGGCAATTTTCAAAATTCTTAACACTCTTTTTAATCAGTCGTACCAAAATCAAAACCTGAATAAAATGTTCTAGCAGCTGTACATCAACAAAATGACATAAAGAGTTTAAATAGTTCAATTTAGTGAACGGATTCTTGATCAAATGAGCATTTTAACCACGATATAACCACGATAAATATTCTCATAAGTCAGTACACGTTCAAGAGATTTCAACAAAATTAGCAATGTTTCTGTTGTTGTTTTATAACTTAATTCTAAGTGGTTTGAACTGACACAGATTTCAAATAATCATTCACTACTGAGGAATTAAATGTGTTTGGTCTCCTAATGGATTACTGAAGACAACAGCTGTAAACGACACGTATCTGCACTCATCCCTTCGAGAATGACAGACAACCACGTCGTTTCCATGGCAATGCAGTTCCCATTCTTTCTTTTATAAGACGCCTGGAGTTCTTGAACCCTGAGCACATTTCCCATCATGCTTTGTATTTCAAGACATACAAAAGGGAGTAAAATCAAATCAATCTCTCAAGAGCGTCCTTTAGAAATTTGATTTCTTTGGGGTAAAAGTAACAGATAGGTTTCCACAAACATGCTTTTTGCTGTGTGTATGGATTATTAGGGAGACATATTTGATTGACAGACTTTTTAATCATAGCGCCCTTTTATAATATGTGAAAATCAGTCGTGAATCGTAACCTACATCATTTCAACTGTCATTTTACTACAGGAACTACTGGCCAAAGCGGCTGGCAAATTGCATATGGGCTATTTCCAACACTCACATCCGCTCCTGCTCTCTTGATTATGAAATGATAGGCTGAAGCCCACTTGTGCAGTGGTCTCTCGAGGGGAACAAGCAGATGGGTCAATGAGATCTATATATCCACCATTACAATGACATCTCGCAGAGTACACCGCATTGCAGCTCTATTCTTCAGCTGTGATTAACTACGCACTGTGGGATACATTTGAAGGTGGGACAAGTTCACTTTAAGTCATCTGGGTCTGGTAAGAAGAAAGAAGGCAACATGGGTCATTTTGGATCTATCATGGTGAAAGCTGTCGAGAACAGCCGTGGGTCATATTTTCCTCAAAATTAAAATGAAATGAGAAATAGAGATGTTTTAGCCCTTTTTAAGAGCAAAAATTTATTTTCATTGTGACATTATGTTAATTAACAATAAAGCACGCATTTGCATTGCTGTAATGTGTGTGTGTGTGTGGGGGGGGGGGGGGGGGGGGTCATTTATATATAGTATTATTAACTGTTGTACTGCATTTAATTAATGCTATGTACATTTAAAAAAACATTTTACTATAATACAGTATAAAAATATTGCATTACAGTATTGACAATTCTTTTTTGGAATAATTGACATTATTATTATTATTATTTGTATCATTTTAACCATAATAATACAGTAAAAATAATTCATTACAGCAATGACAATCTATTATATTGATATTACTAAAAACATCTGGATCCATTGCAATAATGAAAATGCGAGGGAGAAATGTGCTTTATTGTATTATAATGTGTATTATTTCCATTATTTGTACTATAATACAGTAAAAATATTGCATTACACTAACGACAATCATCATTTGGAATAATGAAAATACAAAAAAAAACACAAGTAAAAAAATCTGGATATTTTGCAA
The DNA here is from genome assembly GCF_029890125.1 of Rhinichthys klamathensis goyatoka. Taxonomy (NCBI): domain Eukaryota; kingdom Metazoa; phylum Chordata; class Actinopteri; order Cypriniformes; family Leuciscidae; genus Rhinichthys; species Rhinichthys klamathensis. The sequence continues at coordinate 20,147 of NW_026606785.1, read as the reverse complement.
AAATGAAAATGTGAGGGAGAAATGTGCTTCATTGACATTTTTCATATTATTATTATTACTATTATGTTACTATAATACAGTAAAAACTATTGCATTACAGTAATGACAGTCATCTTTTGGTATATTCACATTACTAAAAAAATATGCATTTTCAATAGAAATGTGCTTAATTGACATTATATTGTTGTTTGTATTATTTTAAAGGCACACTATGCAAGAATTGTACCTTGATATAACAGCTTCAAAGTCATTTCGGTGGTAAACAAACTCATAGTAGGGCGAATCATCCTGGTAATAAAGCTTGGCGGGGTCGCCGCTGGAAAAACCAGCAATGCAAGTTTGAGAGGAGCGCCCCCGACAAATCTCGCGAGAATCACGACTTGCTTTACGGCAACGACGTCACACACATCAACAACCACATATGAAGCACGAAGACACTTGCGCGCATTTCAGACGTGATACTTGACGATGGAAAAAGCAAAGAAAACGCGGTCGGAAGAGACTTGGAAAAGGAAAAGAGAATCTGACCGCGTGAGGAACCGGAAAAGAGTCCCTGATTCGCCCTCGCTATGTGTGTGCGTGTTGTGTGACAGTGTGAGTGAGCGCGAGGGCGGGCGCGGCTGATGAGCTGATCAGCGCCAGCTGTTTTGAATGAGGATGTCCGATATATTCTTTGTTACCTCGCCCTGTCTTTGTCAGTTGGTTGTTGAGGCTACCAGGGTTCTACTCGCCGTGTTCTCCTGCATTCCACTCCTGTACCATGCTGTGGTTTCCTGAGATTTTCCCGGAGGAATTTCTACCTGTTCCTGCATATGTGTCTGCCCACTGCGTCCCTGCGTTGCCGAGCCTGAGTCTTCTTCTGTCTGCTTCCATTTTGACCCACACGGATATCTACTATTGTGCTCAATAAATTACTGTTTACTCGCAACTGAATCCTTTGACTATTTCCTTGTGACAGTCCCACTCGGTCGGGCTTTCACTAGTTGGCGCGAGCTAAAAAGCAGCACTGGATTCAACCGCGATGCTGACCTGGCGATCTTGTTGATGGATTAAGTAGCCTAAATCTCTTATTTCTAAACTTGATTGCGTTCTATGTTGTTGCGCTTGCTTGTAGTATGCCATTTTTTTACGATGCTGTTCATTCATCCATTGTTGATAATTAGACCAGTCCAAAAATGTCCACATATGTCTAGATAGCTATTTACGACAGTGTAAGTGTTCCACAGCGACTATAGGGGTCACTGTTTGACTAAAACACAATTTCTGCATAATGTGCCTTTAAAGCTGCAGTCCGTAGTTTTTCCTTTTTGTCGCCATCTCTGTTCGAAATCTGCAGTTATTCGAGGAATTATCAGCTTTACGTGAGTTGTGCCTCGGCACGGCACAGCGCGGATGAATACAATGTTTTGAGGAGAATGTGTGGCTGTCAGTCGTTGTGGATACTGGCATTCAGAATCACAGATTATACTTTTTGGAAGTATGACCAACATAACAGTTTTCACCAGAAAATGTCTGAACAAGTAACATCCACTTCTGTTCTTCTGACCAACTAACTGAAAAAAGCATTGCAGTAAATCGCGCTGATAATATTGAATGATCGCTTATCACAGGGGTTTCAAAGTCTAAGCCAGTGGGCCTCCCTTTTGACACAACTTACCCAATAACCCCCACCCCCCACTGGAATATAAAACTGGAATATAATCAAATTTTAGTCACATACATGTGTCATTACCATGGGTTGCAGTCTCTTTTTTCCTGTCGCCACTCCAGAGTCCAAAGTCTTTTGCATTTTACAGCGGGTGAATCTCTAGTTGTCACTGGCGATTGTCGTTTGAATCTTTCTGGATCCGCCATCAAATTATATCAAGTGCTGTGAGAGAAGGCTATAAATCTCCACCTTCAACATCCTCACTCGCAATATAGCCTACTAGCCGAGACTCTTCTTTATGTGTACAGATGTGACGTAATGACTCAATATAGCCTACTAGCCGAGACTCTTCTTTATGTGTACAGATGTGACGTAATGACTCAATATAGTCTACTAGCCGCGACTCTTCTTTATGTGTACAGATGTGACGTAATGACTCAATATAGCCTACTAGCCGAGACTCTTCTTTATGTGTACAGATGTGACTTAATGACTCAATATAGCCTACTAGCCGAGACGCTTCTTTATGTGTACAGATGTGACGTAAAGACTCAATATAGCCTACTAGCCGAGACTCTTCTTTATGTGTACAGATGTGACGTAATGACTCAATATAGTCTACTAGCCGAGACTCTTCTTTATGTGTACAGATGTGACGTAATGACTCAATATAGCCTACTAGCTGAGACTCTTCTTTATGTGTACAGATGTGACGTAATGACTCAATATAGCCTACTAGCTGAGACTCTTCTTTATGTGTACAGATGTGACGTAATGACTCAATATAGCCTACTAGCTGAGACTCTTCTTTATGTGTACAGATGTGACGTAATGACTCAATATAGCCTACTAGCCGAGACTCTTCTTTATGTGTACAGATGTGACGTAATGACTCAATATAGTCTACTAGCCGAGACTCTTCTTTATGTGTACAGATGTGACGTAATGACTCAATATAGCCTACTAGCCGAGACTCTTCTTTATGTGTACAGATGTGACGTAATGACTCAATATAGCCTACTAGCCGAGACTCTTCTTTATGTGTACAGATGTGACGTAATGACTCAATATAGCCTACTAGCCGAGACTCTTCTTTATGTGTACAGATGTGACGTAATGACTCAATATAGTCTACTAGCCGAGACTCTTCTTTATGTGTACAGATGTGACGTAATGACTCAATATAGTCTACTAGCCGAGACTCTTCTTTATGTGTACAGATGTGACGTAATGACTTAATATAGTCTACTAGCCGAGACTCTTCTTTATGTGTACAGATGTGACGTAATGACTCAATATAGCCTACTAGCCGAGACTCTTCTTTATGTGTACAGATGTGACGTAATGACTCAATATAGCCTACTAGCCGAGACTCTTCTTTATGTGTACAGATGTGACGTAATGACTCAATGTAGCCTACTAGCCGAGACTCTTCTTTATGTGTACAGATGTGACGTAATGACTCAATATAGTCTACTAGCCGAGACTCTTCTTTATGTGTACAGATGTGACGTAAAGACTCAATATAGCCTACTAGCCGAGACTCTTCTTTATGTGTACAGATGTGACGTAATGACTCAATATAGTCTACTAGCCGAGACTCTTCTTTATGTGTACAGATGTGACGTAATGACTCAATATAGCCTACTAGCCGAGACTCTTCTTTATGTGTACAGATGTGACGTAATGACTCAATATAGCCTACTAGCCGAGACTCTTCTTTATGTGTACAGATGTGACGTAATGACTCAATATAGCCTACTAGCCGAGACTCTTCTTTATGTGTACAGATGTGACGTAATGACTCAATATAGTCTACTAGCCGAGACTCTTCTTTGTGTGTACAGATGTGACGTAAAGACTCAATATAGTCTACTAGCCGAGACTCTTCTTTGTGTGTACATATGTGACGTAATGACTCAATATAGTCTACTAGCCGAGACTCTTCTTTATGTGTACAGATGTGACGTAAAGACTCAATATAGCCTACTAGCCGAGACTCTTCTTTATGTGTACAGATGTGACGTAATGACTCAATATAGTCTACTAGCCGAGACTCTTCTTTATGTGTACAGATGTGACGTAATGACTCAATATAGCCTACTAGCCGAGACTCTTCTTTATGTGTACAGATGTGAAGTAATGAATCAATATAGCCTACTAGCCGAGACTCTTCTTTATGTGTACAGATGTGACGTAATGACTCAATATAGTCTACTAGCCGAGACTCTTCTTCATGTGTACAGATGTGACGTAATGACTCAATATAGTCTACTAGCCGAGACTCTTCTTTATGTGTACAGATGTAAAGTAATGAATCAATATAGCCTACTAGCCGAGACTCTTCTTTATGTGTACAGATGTGACGTAATGACTCAATATAGTCTACTAGCCGAGACTCTTCTTTATGTGTACAGATGTGACGTAATGACTCAATATAGCCTACTAGCCGAGACTCTTCTTTATGTGTACAGATGTGACGTAATGACTCAATATAGTCTACTAGCCGAGACTCTTCTTTATGTGTACAGATGTGACGTAATGACTCAATATAGCCTACTAGCCGAGACTCTTCTTTTTGTGTACAGATGTGTGTGTACAGATGTGACGTAATGATGCAAAGACATGCTCAAATCTCCCGCTGAAATCCACCAGTACCACTGGAGTTAAAAACATTATTACAAGCTTACCGTTTTGAATCGAGCTAAGGCAAGCAGAGAGTTTTGAACACTGGCTGGTTATGTACTTACTCAAAAAATTATTTTGGATAATTTTTAATCCAAAAAAGTTACGGACTTCAGCTTTTAACTGTAATAATACAGTAAAAATATCGATTTTAGTAATGACAATCATCTTTTGGAATATTGACTGCTAAAAAAATAAAACATCTGGATGCATTGCAATAATGAACATGTAAAAAATATTGCATTACATTAATCACAATAATCTTTTGGAATAATTAGAATTACTAAAAAAACATCTGGATGCATTGTGATGACGTAAATGTGAGGGGGAGATGTGCTTAATTCACATGAAAATAATGTTGCAATTTAAAAGAAATCTTACAATGGTATTAAGTAATAAGTATTTCATAAATTAACATTTAGTAATTATTTTATTTATCCAATGTATATTTATTTAGGTAAATATAACGTTTTTGTGAGATTTGCTCTCATAATAATGAATTAGTTCAACTACTAGATAGTAATAGATTGTAATACTACACTACATTCTTGTCAGAAAGCATCCGCTGTTGTTAAAGTTGTTAAACTCACAAAGGATTTTTAAAATGGAAGGGTTTCCGATAATCGGCTTATAACAAGTGAATGTTGCTTGAAAGATGAACTAAAACACTGTGTTCAGGAGAGGAGAGCAGGGGGAGGTGTGGAGCGTTTATAATGGTTTTTACGAGCGTCGACTAATTAGTGTCATTTGAGCATGGCCTTGTTCTAACCTTACGATTCTTTCTCTCTCTGCATCTATAGATTATGAGACTTCATAATGGAAGCAAATACTGTCTCCCATGAGAGCGTCGCCTGCCCAACCTCCCGTCACACTCTATCAAAGACAACCAAGAGGTCTTCGGCACCCACCTTTACAAAAAAAAAAAAACACTGTTACAAAAAAGAAATTCAAGAGTTTACGGGGCAGAGATCAAAAATAAGTGATGCTCCACGGCGAGTTTTTTTTTTTTGGGGGGGGGGGGGGAATAATTTCACATTCTTTAATTTTCCGAGTAAAATGGACAGTCATTTCAGGTCGAATAATTGTCTGAACCAAGGATTTTATCATTAATCCAGAAGGGCTGGCGGATCCGGGGTCACGCTGGGGGTTGATTAGGTACGAGGAGCACAAAGCTCTCCTCAGTCGATGCCATTGAAAAGAAGCAAGTAATTTAGATTCAGAATTGGTCTAGGGGCTGTGAAGCTCTCTCCATTACCAACCATTTTCAATTTCAGCCTCACAATAAACATCAGGTTCGTGAAGGAAATTAGAGCATTTGGTAATGTACTAGAGGAGATAGGTGAGCCTCGACACGCTGACACAACCTCCTAAAGCCTGTCTGAAAGAAAATCCTTGAGATCACACTCATATTTGACTTGTATAGACACTGTGTGTTCCTTGACATTTTTTCCCTACTGAATAACAAGTTGTGAGAGGCCTTGCCTTTTCAATACGGCTTCCTTAAATCAGGGCGAATATAAGCAAGACAAAAGTATAAAAATAGTTCCCATCGTACACGGTAAAAAAAAAAAAAATTAAGTTCTAAATAAAACACAATATTGGAATATGTTTTAGAAAGACATACTATTTCAGTTTTTCTACTTTGAAATGTCACGCCTTATTCAATGTGTTACTTGCTGCTGCTTTATCATTCTGTCCATTTTACTAGCAATTTCTGAGTGAAAATTGTTTCTACACCATTTTTTCATTGTCTATGTCTTAAAATATTGAATGAAACATTTTGTAAAGATTAAAATAAAATAATTTAGTGTTTTTAATCACAATACTACAAGTGGTGTTTCCTTTTAATTCTCTAATTGCAATATTTTAAGGTTAAACATGTACATCACTGCAGGACAGTCACTCTCCAGGACCGGCGATGAATAATCTTGCTCTAAATAACTATATATATACATATATATATCCAAGTCTAACTTTAGGATTGGATCTGGAGCGTTTTCACAAAAATCCCGACAATCCCAGTTCCCACCAGCCTTTTGAAAGTTGTGTGTGTAAATGGGAGGCATTAGCTACATTAGCTCTACCTACTAAATAATACAACAGCAAAAAGTATTGTCATTATTTTAAACGGGTTTGTTACAGTGACAAAAACAGTTTTTTCTTGCAAATATATCCAATGCATTTATTTCAATGCTGCAATCACTACACAAACATAACGATGTTTGACATTTTTCATATTATTATTACTATTATGTTACTATAATACAGTAAAAACTATTGCATTACAGTAATGATAGTCATCTTTTGGCATATTCACATTACTAAAAAATATGCATTTTCAATATATAAAAGAAATGTGCTTAATTGACATTATATTGTTGTTTGTATTATTTTAAAGCTGCAGTCCGTAGTTTTTCCTTAGGTCTAGTTGCTTAGAAAACCATCTCTGGTGCGTTAATGAAGCCAAAAGCAGTGCATTAACCTGAAGAACCCATAATGTAGACTGTGACCGTCTTTGTAACCTATTGAACGGACTGTAGGTCTATCCTTACAAAAATGGTAACATTCAACTCCGCAGCATCCAGTTCCCATCAGCTCCCTGAGATGGCCACTAAGTTCCCAGGTTTCCCGAAGGTTGGGTTATTAGACTAGTCTCTCGGAGCGGCCTTCCGAGGGTCTCCAAATAAACAGTAATAGGCTGGAAGATGCCTTTCTCAGAATTAAGTACATTATGCGAGCCATTCTATAAACAGGATCAAATCAGCAGGCGTATACGCGGAGGCGAGGGAGGGAACTCATTTTCTCCGGCATTTTCCCTGCTTGAGGATCTGAAGGGAAAAGTGACAGAGAAAAAACCTGGCTTAAATGAATATTATCAGCATGAAAACAAAGTGACTACCTGAACAAAATCCATTTTATACTCGGCACTTCAATAGAGTTCATCCATCAAAAAGAAAGGCTGAGCTGCTCTGTGGAAAATAAGCCTCCACTTCTGGTGGAAATGTGAATAGAGAATCCTGTGGCCCACACTCAACCACACACACACACACACATCCCCACTGAAGCTGAGATCAGACCCTGGGAATTACTTTCTTAATTAGAGAAGCTGACTGATAGCAGAAAAATACTCTTAAACTTTACTCTTAAAGCAGAGTACTGTAACTAGTCACGTGGCATTGTTACTTTTTATGAAAAGTAACACATATGATATATTTGCAAGAAAAAAAACATTTTTTTGTTTTTTCAGATACAACAAAACCGTTTAAAATAATGACAATACTTTTTGCTGTTGTATTATATAGTAGGTGGAGCTAATGTACTTAATGTCTCCCATTTAGTCAAGTCACCTTTATTTGTACAGCGCTTTTTACAATACAGATTGTTTAATTTATTTTTTTATGCATTTACACACTAGGGGTGACCCCGAATAGTCGAAGATTCGATGCTTCGATAGGAGGAGCCTGATTCGACTACCAATCTCACGGTCGAATCTTCGCAGATGTGTTATTAAACGAGGATTATGTCATTTTGGCTATATGAGTGTGCTCAATGTCTGATTTCACATAGAACTACTGGTTTTCTGTCAATATGTTAATATACAGCCTATTATGATAATGCTGTCGATAAAAATGTGCAAAGAAAGAAGCTTTTAATAAATATTTTAACGTGCGCGCAGGGTGAATAAATCCAAACACCCCGTGACAGATTTAAGTTTCACTTTCGATATCCGTGACCGACAGAGGAGCGTCTTGTCGGCAGGGATTTAAATCTTTAAAAATGTCTGGGATAAGACAATCTAAAGATGCACACCATCAGAAAGGATATACTCCAAGGCTGGATTTAGCATCAGGAAAGCACTTCTGCCGGCCAACGTTAACAGGTTGGTTTTCCTCGGGACGTTCTAAAACGCTTAACGTGAAAAAAAGCTTTTAAAACGCTTAAATGGCACTTTTACGTGCTTAATGTATGTACACAGTAGGCTACACACCTTAAGAAACCATTCTATGTGCAGATAAGCAGATGAACCCAGAATATGAACGCAACGCGTTTCTCCTATTGAAAGTCACGTAAAGCTTTTTCTTTAACGGTTTTCTATGGGAGGAAAATGCTTAACGTAGCCTAAGTTATAATAAAACGCGTTGCGTTCATATTCTGGGCTCATCTGCTTTTCTGTAAGCTATATAGTATGCTTTATTAATATAAGGTGTGTACAGAATTTGATCTTTTAATATAACAGTTTTAGGACAAAGCCGTTAAGCGTTTTTCACGTTAAGCGTTTTAGAATGTATTTTATCCGCGCACACAATTTGAAAAGACTCAAAAGGACACAGGCCGAGTGAAAGACTGGATTTAGTTTTTTCGATCAGGTATGGATAAGTGATTTCAAAACATTTCAGCCGGTTCTAATTTGATTTTTGGATACTGTGAACACGTTATAGCTAAAAAGACTGCCGCTCTAGTTTAGCGTTTATTGTTGTTTCTGCAGTTAAAAATACAAAGTTGACAATCCTGGCCATACTTTCGTTATTTTAATAATTTCTTTATTTTTATTTTATTAATTGATCACTCAGGGTGATCTAATTTAACTATTTGTGACTTGTGTTTTGAATATTTGTTCCCCTGCACTTTAGGCATTTTGCACACATTTGTTCTGCTTCTTGTGATTTGATTCTGACTTATTTCGTTTTGTATTTTTATTTATTATAAAAGTAGCCTATATTATGTTCTTAATTGTTGATTATTTTTCAGTGCATCGATGTTGCGCTGTAGGCCTATAGAGCATGCTCGTACAGGCAATTCAGCCAATTTAATTTGATTTGCATGTGAAATGCAAATCCTATCTGCAGTGTGGCCTTTCTGCAGTTATTTATGTTATTTCTTAGTTTTATTGATCCAAAATGTTTTTATACATTTTCTTCTATCTTTGTGTGATGTTCTGTACATCGCGGCTTTAAAATGTTAAAGCCCCGCCCCCTCCCCAACACCACACACATGATTCGACTATTAGTCGACTATAGGCAGGACCTGACGAATCTGATTCGACTATGAAAATCCTTAGTCGGGGACACCCCTATTACACACATACAACTTTCAAAAGGCTGGTGGAAACTGGGACTGGCGGAATTAGCTCCAACCGCAGATGACAAAATTCATAGTATGATATTGCAATCCATAAGTTATACTTGAATTTATATGTTATATATATATATATATATATATATATATATATATATATATATATATATATATATATATATATATATATATATATATATTTAGTGCACGAGTATCCATCGCCGGTCCTGGAGAGTGTCTGTCCTGCAGTGTAGATTCATCCCGAATCAAACACACCTGCCTGTAATTGTCAAGTAATCCTGGAAACCTTGATTAGCTTGTTCAGGTATGTTTGATTAGCATTAGAGCTAAACTTTGCAAGACATGCTACTCCAAGACTGTCACAATCTACAGTATGGGTTCTTCAGGTTAACATACTGCTTTTTGGCTTGATTAACGCACCATGGTTTTCTAAGCATCTAGACAAAAAATTTTGTGTAGTGATTGCGGCATTGAAACTCACTGCTGAATTCACACACACACACACACACACACACACACACACACACACACACACACACACACACACACACACACACAATGAGCATACATATTTAATAGATCCCTTGTAATGAGAAGTCATGAATTTAAACACCTCATCTCCAAGCTAATGGAAAAGGCATGTTATTTAGGTTCTTATTGATCAAAACAACTATCAAAAGACGTCAAGCGTTGAATTGGGTTGTTTGGTCATAGAGGACAGCGCCAATGCATCCGTTTGGGCACGAAGAGCTAATCAACACTTCAAACTTACTGCATGCTTGACCTTAAACTGTATCCACTTCCACCTCCAAACCCACACAATTTGCTGTGAAAAGTTAAACCTCTGAATGCTGTCCTTTGAGAATAGAAGCTAGTCAGTGCTTCCACTCCACTGCCTCCAATTTACCAGAGGTGGTCAACTCTGCAGATAGTGTCGCCATCTAAATTATATGAGCCAGTCAGTTTGGGGAAACACCAAATACCCTTTCCTTTTTCTAAGCCAAAGATATGAAATTAATTATTGGCTTGATTAAGGTGTAGGATGTTAAGACCGATCTGGGGCACCTGGACGCCCCCAACAAAGGGGCAGTGATGGAGAACGACGAGCACAAGCCATCAATTTCCCAGAGGGAGTTAACTGTGGTCTGTGTTGGGATTTAGACACATCACAAAAGCAGATTCCTTTAAATAAGACCCACTATACCGTATCCTCCAACAGTCCTGGAGGGAAAAGCACAGCTTAGACGCCTCTGTTATGACATTGGTTGTGTTATATGACATACATTTATTTCTCGAATGCTGAATTTAGGGTTCTTGAATGTGGGGCTTTTAAAATTAGTTCAATTGATGGTCCGTACCAGAGTTGAATCATACAATATGGGACCATCCATGTTATGTTGACAATATTGTGAGTAACATAACTTTAAAGTAGTACCACCCAAACTTTAAATGCACAATTTGACCCTTAAGTTTGATTTGAGTGTGTCCCGGATGCACTGTGAGAGACTTGGAAAATGCACCATTCGAGAAATTCTACTACGGTAAGTGTGACAGCAAATATGCAATTTATAAAAGCATCCCAATCTCATGAGAATTCGGTACGAGTTGTTGAGTTCGAATGAATCGCATCACCATGAAGGTCCATCCCTACAAAAACATTTAAATGAGACGTACAAATTCATACGAATTCACCAGCAATTCGCCAAATTGTAAAATACATGCAAATTGGCGTGAGATTGTGTTGAGTTGTAAATTATCATTAGCAGTTCACTTCCACAAGTTGCAGACGAATTGTGAATCGTACTGAAGTTCGTTATAGCCATACGCCAAACCACCTTTGTGCATCCGAGTTCGGAAAAATTATTTCACACAAATCAAATTGTGTCAATCAATGGACTGCACCAAAACATGTGGCGTGAAAGCACACTGGGAGCCAATTAAGTTGCATGGTATCTAAAACTCTATACTGCAGTAATCATTTAGGTCCAATATTTGCTTAATTTGCTTAATATTTGCTCTTTGACCTAGCATACACATAATGCATTATAGACTTCGATAATTCAATGTTAGGCTGCATAGATTAGGTCAGCCGGAACTGGGAACACTTCCCTTAAATCTTGATGTACTCGTTACATCATAAGAAGAATGGCATCTACGCTAACTTTAGTGTCTTTGTTTATCCCGAGGTTTTCCTGCAGCCTGCCGGATCCAGGCCGTATCCTGATCTGACGAAGGAGCTTCGCCTAGACCCGATGACAATGCAGTGCTGAAGTGTCAACTATCCTCTCCCTATGGAGGATCCCTTTCCCACTCTACAGATAAAGCGTTGTTGAAATCCGGTTCGCGTACCTCGAAGTGATAAAATAATATTCTCTATCAAATTAGTTTGTTTAGGCATGGTTTGTTGGGAAATTACAAACCTGCGCGCATATATTCAAACGAATTTAACTATAGAATCAATTTTGAATGCGCATGTGAACGCCATCAGGTCACAGGTTCGCGTTTAAAGTCTGTTTAGAGAGAACGCCGTTGTCTTAGTGGCCCCTAATGTAATAACAAATGATCATTTTGCGGGAAGTGAATCAATCAAAACCAACTTTAGCTGGAAATAACATTATTCAAAAATCGCTATAAAGCCAAAACAATCTCTGTTACCGTAAATTGTATGTTTATCTCTGTAAAGCTGCTTTGAAACAATCTCCATTGTTAAAAGCACTATATAAATGAAGATGACTTGACTTAATCATAAAATTCTGATGTATTACTCAAATGGTCATCATTCTAGATTTGCCAGGGAGCATAATCAGTGTTGTCTTCCTGCAGGCAAAATGAACAAAGAACCAATGAAACGTGCAATCAACTGTCCGGATAAGAGGAGGAATACGGCAAGATTACTTTTGACTTTACATCTTTACTTGCGAGAGTATGAAGTGATTATGGCTCATTTACTGCTTTTGCACGAGTTTCTATTGCAAACTTCCACTGAATTGGCCACTTCCAGTTTACCCTTAAGAAGGCGAAAATGGAAAATGTTTGACACTTTATGAAAACATACATATTTCATGAGAACCTCTAAAAAGAAGCTGGCAAGCCACAAAAGGACTTTCCTCAATAGAGGTAATGCATACACCAGATGGCCTTTTTTTCTAGCAAAATTGTCTGTAATTGTTTCAATTCTATCTCAGATTGCTTTGTTTCATTCTCGTTTTTTTGCATCCCGCTAGATCCACATCTGTGTGATACTAACAGGTGTGATGTAAAATAGATGGAGACATAATAAGGGAGGATTGGAACCCGGCCTGCAAAGCCCGTCATTGAGCAAATCAAAAAAGAAAATGGCACCATTTTGCGTCCACTTGAGGAAGAGATGATTCTTTAGTTGAGGCGTCTGTCTCTTGAGCAGTGCCAATGAAGGCAAATTCTCAGACACTTGTAAAAGTTACATTTTTCCAGTACTTTAGGAATTTGGATACACTGGCAGACATTAATGGGTCAATAACATATAAGAGTGTCTACGATTAAAAATGGTTTTACAAATATGGTTTTGAAAAACTTTTGGTAACACTTTATTTTAAGGTGACATAGTTAGACGTTACTACATGTAATTACTATAGTAATAAATTATGAATTGTGCATAATTACAAGTAACTAACTCTAAACCAAACCCTAATCGTAACTCTAAGTAATATTACTCAGTACTCATCAGTACAATAACTACATCACCTTAAAATAGTGTAACCAACATTTTTATTATTAATTTTTTTACCAAGTAGTTTCAATTTAATGACATCATATGGTGTAATTATCAAGTAAAAAGTAATAACAATTCATAAACCTTGAATACAAGTGAGTGTATATCAATCATTATTTTCAGAAAGGTTTTTAAATGCATTTTTCAAGGTAATTTTAAAAATAAAAAATGATCTACATTGCAATCATTGGTAATACATAAATATCATATTTTTGGGGAGTCGCACCACATGGCAGGACTGATTTGTCAAACAAAAAGGTTTTTGTAATGTTAATAATCAATTAAACATTTTTTTTTGTATAAATGTAAAAAATACATTTTTATAAGAAATAATATAAGATTATTATATAAGAATGTACTTCAGATATTACACAAACATTCTCATCATAGAAGAGGTATATTCAAGTCATTGTATGCATTAATGTAACTTAATAATAAATTATGTACACAGTAAAAAAAGTTAAAATAAAACATTATGTTTTGCAAGAAAATATTTTTCAAGTCTTTCTAAATTTCACATTGAATTAAATGTGTTACTTGTTGTTTCTTTGTAATTATTTGTGAAATTTACTAGCAATTTCTGAGTGAAAATTGTTTCAAAGTAAATCCTACGCCATTTTGCAGTGCATAAGAAAAAGCAATAAGTGAAGATCAATGACTATCTATGTTGAATAGCTGACGAAATACAGGCCAAAAATATTGGGCTTCTTTAAAATATCTTTCGTCTAGCGGCTGTTCCCTAATTTCCACTGAGGAAAACGGCACCACATTATGCTGGAAAGTGACATTGCAAATGAACGCTGTGCTTTCCAGCATCTTGAGCCGAAAGAGTATGTGAGAATAGAGAAACTAAAAGAAAAGTCAAAGTTTGCTTTTAAAGTCAACTGGTCCACCATGGCATGTTCCCAACGGCGCGCACGGATAACCAGCAGAAGATTAGCTTAGCATCTGAGCACTGTCTCTGGTACACCATCTATTAACACAAGCTGGTTGAAACTGAGATGTTTCATTTTTTTTAAACGTTTTATCATGGCTGTGCAGGCCAGCCAGAACCATTTCATTCAGGCAAGTTCTTGCAGAAGCTTCCACAAATCTTTGCTGTCACAGTCCCAAGATGTCCCCCCCAAAAAATCAGGATATTTCCAATCTTGGCTTGATGGGCCGCACGGAATTAAAAAAGGCAATTACAGAAAGACGAAATCTTGTGTTTTCTATACAAATACGTACCAGTGGGAAGCAGATTACGGGAAATCCGAATTGCTCGTGAATTTGCTGGTCCCTGAATGATAGAACTTGTTATTACTGAATGTAAACACTGCCAAGCTGATGATATTGTGGTTAAACACATCCCACATAAAACATCTCTGGACGTGTTCAATTACCCAAAGCACATTAATAACCTCATGAACAGCAGTCAAGATTTTTGGTCCTAATCTTCTTTGGACAATAACGGGAAGAAGATCGGTCTAAACGACTTTGAGTAAAGCCAAAGTGAGACCGTTAATGAGCATTAGCCACTTTCAAGAGTTCGACAGACGACGCAGAGACGTCTAATCACAGTAAATAAGATAAGCGTAGACATATCATAGACAACAGACGCGTTGGAACGCGACCAGACCGCAGTCTTACACGGCCACTATATATCCAAATTAAATCGGCTACAAAGCGGCTCTCTCAAACTCGAGAGTAAACTATCTGAAGGACTGCGAAAGGAAGTTATGTTATTAGCGTAGCTAATTTGATTCCTGGCACCTCTGAAGTGTTAATGCATCACATTACTGAACTGTAATATTTAATAACGTTTGCGGTTTAACAATGGCCAACTTTTCCCCTCCACCCTCATTTTCTCTTCTCATGCTTCAGATACTGCACTAAATACTTTACTTAGAGCAGGAACTCCATATTTTCATTATTCATAAGCACTGTCTCACCAATGCAGGTTACAGTAACCATCTGCTGTGGCAGATTAAAGCTTCGAAACCTGTCATTATCTAGCCTCCAGCACCGACACGTTCATTTCTATGCGTTTCAGAGTGTGGACGCGTCAGAGATATTCCTGCTCGCCCCCCACCCCGACATATCAACCTGGAAGACCATTAAAGCCTAACCATGTGAATACCACCTATTCACCGCAAACTCATTGTTCACAGCAAGGTAAGTGGGGAAACCTTGAGACTGTAATCACTGCTGGAGCTGATTTCCAAACGCAAAAAGTCTGAGAAATTGGAAAAACGAATGTTGACGTACTCAGCTCCCGTGGCTTGTAAGATAGGGTGTGCAGAGGAGCAAGTCTAATTCTCGCGCCCTCTCTTTGACGCCAAATTAGAGAACCGTGCCAAGAAAAACATGGCAAGGCATTGACGTTTCGGGATGTACGTGTGTAATCACAACGTACAGTACACCCTACACACTCGCTGTCGGAGACGTGCGACGCCTGCTCGAGGCAAGGAGACCCACGGGCAAATCACACCAGCTCAGGCGCTTCAGGGCAAGACCAGCCGTTTACTGTATGAACTGATGCTGCTTTTCAGTACTAAAACTATTCGATGCATAATCATAGTCTTTAATAAGAAAAGAAAATACTCATAATATCCAAAGCTAAAAGAAAAAAAAGGTTATTCTTAGTAAACAGTGCCATTTGTGTGTCATGTGTGTCCTCATGACTTGCTACTCTAATGAATGGGATACTGAACTTAGTCATAATTTGATAGATTTAGGGTGTAATGCAAAAAATAAGTTGACTAATACTAAGCTAATTCATTGTTTTACTTTTTACTTTTTTGTTAGTTTTTGTTCAGCTTAAAATAAAACATTTTGTTCTGAAGTTCAGCAAGTTTACATTCATCATAGTTACGTTTTAATGGGTTTCATGGAATAGGCTAATATTTAAATTTATATTATATTAAATAACATAAAAAATGTGTGGCTCAATTGAGGTTGTTTAATTTAGCAATTTAGTAATTTCTTGTTTAAGTCGATTGTAAGTGCACATACTGTAAAATAAAGTGTCATTTATTAAAAAAATTGGTAACACTTTATTTTAAGGTGACGTAGTTACACGTTACTACATGCACTTACTATAGTAATATCAGTAAACTATGCTTTATTACAAGTAACTAACCCTAAACCGAACCCTAATTCTAACCATAACTCTATAGTAAATACATGTAGTTAATTAATATTACTCAGTACTTATTTGAGTACAATGTAACTACTTCACCTTAAAATAAATTGTAACCAAAAAATGTATTTATCTTCAACCCCGTAACATTTAACCTTCTAAAACATTCTTAATGTAAGTGGGTTAAGTCTCGGTCACACTATATTTGAAGCTGTCCTTGTTACAGTGTACTTGTACATTTAAGTACTGAGCAATAATAATTAGGAATAGGGGTTGATTTGGGGTTAGTTGCTTGTATCTACGCATAATTTACTGTTATTACTGCAGTAACATGTGTGGCAATGACACTGTGTAATAAAGTGTTACCCGAGTAATTTTTACAAGGCACACCAAAACTGTAATACATATTATTACCGGTAGTATATCAATTCCAAACTTACTGTGACAGGGTAAAATAATACTGTGCTTTAAGTTTACTAACAAAATATTGTTTGGTACTTTACAAGGGCTTTTCAAATTGATGATTAAATTGATTAAATAATCATTACATGATTAAAAAAAAAAAATACTGAAAACATAAAAATCACAGTTTCCTGAAAATACCCAACAAGCAACCTTCGTTTTCAGCAAAATATCATATTCCAGTGATTCATGCACAATAAGACAAAATACATTGGGCCAAATGAATACAAAAATACATTTCATGTAGTCTTTACACTTGTGGGAAAAATAGGAGATATCCTGTAATATGGAGTGAACCTATTGGCAGTCAAGATGAACTCATCTAAGCAGTGATATAGGAAGGCCTTTTCAGGATGGGTGCACAAACATTTGCATTGTCTGAATTACAGCGGTCTGTTTCGCGGCAGTAAGCAGCTAATACCGTATGACCAACCTGTCTGCTTCAGCGAAGCCCGAGGCAAACATCGATGGTAAATAACACGCTGTGCTCCGTGGCCTTGACCTACATCAATTAATTGCTAACGTTATTCATAACTGTCAAATTAGATTAGCACTATCATGACTTCAGCAGCCCTGAATCATATATCATATCGCTCCTTGAGGAAGAGGGATTTCCAAACTTACTCCGATATCTTCTCACTGCGTTGATGTTGGTGTACATTTTTTTTTTTTTTTTTTTTTTTTTTACAAAAGCAAAATTGTTTTGTGGTGTTTCTCAGGTGATAAATTATGTTAATCCTTGAGGGGCACTGGGGCGGAAATGAATAAAGTGCGAGTGAAGGCAAGATTAGCATATTCCCTAAATCCATTTACAGAGTGCCAGTGTTTTGGAGCAGGGCTTCCATTTCATCAGCTATTATTCTATCATTGATGCTTCATTTCACCAACCCCCACCTGCCACGGACCCCCTCTTCCCCGAATGCCTCGCCAAACCGCATTTAAAGCCTCGCGCTTATTTGACCGATATTTGAGTTGGATTAGCACGTAACCTGAGCAGGGCCATTATGGGCCATCACATCAATGCTCATAAATGGAATGACAATCAATGTGAAAACATATTAACGCTAACCCGGATATCACACTAAAACGTTATACGGTTTACGCTATACGTATTTGTGAACACTGATTAATCAAATGGATGACTTTGCTTAATGGCTTAATAAAGTCGCTGGAAGATCTTCTGTGTTACTGTATATATTGAGATGAAATTTAAAGAATGGATTCAAACATGGTAAAATGTGTTAAACAGAGCTCAGTTATTGTCAAAGTTTTGTCTTTTGATGAAAATATCCTTTAAATTATGTTAATATTTTGTCATGTCATATAATTATTCATTTTAGTCAGTTTAGTTAAATTTTAGCTGATGAGAAAAAGTTAAATTATTCAATATTATATATTTTTTTTTTATTAATTTAAACATCAACATTTAACAAAAACATGGAAACTGTCCTTGCTGTGAAGATTTTAGCTCCTAAAATGGCAATTAAAACAGTTTTTTTTTTCGGCATGATATGCATAATTTTTTATCGCATTTTATTGTTGACAAAACAATATTCCCGTCAGTAATTTCATGGTAGTAAAAAGTAAATTGTTTTCATTGTCCATCTAAATTTTCCGTCAGTAATTTCATTGTTAAATGGAAAGTAGACTCTTGGTAGCTAATAGCTTAATCGTTATCGTTGACTAAATCTAATATTTCTTTCAGTAATTTCATTGTTAAATGGAAAGTAAACACTTATTTGTAGCTAATAGCTTAATCATTATCGTTGACTAAATCTAATATTTCTCTCAGTAATTTCATCGTTAAATGGAAAGTAAACTTATTGGTAGCTAACAGCATAAGCGTTATCGGTGACTAAATCAAACATTTTCAACAGTAATTGCGCTGTTAAATGGAGAATAGACAGTTATTCCTAACGAAAAGCATATTAAATGTAGTGAAAACATTTAGTAAACAAACACACAAGCAGCGGGAAATATGTAGACGGTTGTTAAAAGTCCTGCGGGCGCGGATTTCGCACGGGCCCGATGATGGCCGAAGCGTCTCAACAAGCCAAACCCAGGCACGGAAACTGATTGAAAAAAGTACCTCTCTGCTGCGGCGAGGCTTAAAACGTGGATCTCCTTATTTAGAGCAAGAGGCCTAGTGCGATTCCACAGTCAAAACTAATCAGCCGCGTCCCGTGTCCCCCCACTCGCGGCGGCCCGCAGCCAGCCAAAACATATTTCCATTTTAACGCCTTGAGATGATCAAAGCATCAGCTTAATATAATCAGCTCAAACCCCATTTACCACGAGCCCCACCGCTGCGTCTGGGGAGCGCCGCTCTTCCCCGGCCTATCTATTCGGAAACAGGTGCTATAATAGTAAATTAATTAGACGGAGGCGATGCACCTTGTTCTTTGTGGGCGCCAGCCCCTTGTGGGTCGTAGCCTCCCGGAAAATGCCATCTGGGCTTGAATTCCCCTCTGGGACGGGAAGGGAGAAGGGGGGCCGGCAGTTGACCGTGGCATTTTTTACATAACAATTAACCCTATTAGCCTCTCGCTCGCCGTGTAGCCGCTTTACTTTTTTATGTCGCTACAGAGGTACACGCACCTCACCGCTACGCTTTCTGCTAATGTCCGAATGCCAGAAAGGTGGAGGCGATCGGGGGAGGTGAGTGACCTTTACCGGGACGTCTGACACCTCGGCAAGGCGATTCGGATGGTTTATTCCCAGGACGAGCTCAGTCACGCTGGAGAAAAACAATTGTGAAGATAATACAGTACATGAGCAGCAAGCGATGCGAGATCGGGAAGCACTTAGCGTTGCTAAACTCACACACACACACACTTGTGCTTCTCGACGGCGGCAGCGGCGGGATCGCTCCAGTGCGGCGCTCACTTTTTGACTTTTTAATTGCTTTGAAGGATGTTAAGTCTTTTAAGGTAGCTAATAAGTCTCAAATGGCGAGGTGAGAGCTTAAAAGCCTCAGCCCGTCTGATGCTAGCAAAGCTAATAGCACGTAGCAGGCGCAAATGTGCAGAGGAATTTGACTCCACGGCCTGAAATCTGAGCGTCAGTTTGTTTTCAAGCCTCTTCTTCTCTGTGAAATACAGATTACTGGAAGAGGCTTGTGGTTAATGAGAGAAAGAAGCATGGAAATGTATGCCTACAGGGTTTTTATTTTATGTTTTTCTTCAGAGAAACTTGATGTAATTAGCAAGCCGCCACAGAAGGAGATGCAGAAGTGGTTGTGTTGTGAAGAAGCGAACAATGTATTGTCATGATACCCCGTGCCATTGAAGGGTTCAGCCATGTGTTGTGTGTTTCTGGGAGTTCCTGTGTTTGCAACACAGATTAAGTGATTAATCAGCGGATTGGATCAGTGAGAAGAGGAC